>NW_028028945.1:0-10488 GCF_054177405.1 Leptonychotes weddellii
CCCCGGGGGGGCCCCCATCTCTCTTATGGTTGCCACACCCACGCTGTCCCCGGCCTCGCGGGTGGGACTCCGCCCAGCGCCCGACCCAGCGCCACAGCCACCCGAGGTCATGCCCCAGACACCACCGCCTTCCTGGCTCCTGGGCGAAGCTGCCAGCCCAGACTGTAATTTCACAGGGCCTCCTCCCAGCCTGACCGCTCCTGGCCTTTTGCACCCCACGCATACCCGCTGCAGGAACTGCCCAAAGAAGAGAAGAGGTCCGGCGGCCACCTGAACCCCCGGACCCCGGCTACTGGGAGCGAGTCGCACGCTGGGTAGACTGAGGCTGAGCATGGCTGTCGTCGCCGTACTGGGCTCCGCAGCCCAGGCCTGGGGAGACCGCGCCCCCTGGTGGCCAGGAGCCGCCCAGCACCTTGGCCTCCCGGGGCATCGACAATCCGCACGCTTACCTCAGTGTTTGGTTTTTTGTTTGTTTTGTTTTGAAGAAATACCTTTCTGAAAAGCTGACAGCACAGAGAAATCATTTAAGTTAGGTTGAGATCTCAAGGACTCTTGTGGTAAAGACTTGGAAAAAGCTGTTTTTAGATTTTCCCAAGCCATAGCAAAATTTTCTGACCCTAATTTCCTGTGCATGTATCTGCTATGGCAGGATGAAGTGATGGCTGCAAACTGTTTTAGGTCTTTGCCAGCTCTGTGAAGAATCTTCCCAGGTGGGAATCCTGGGTGGCTCAGTCGTTTAAGCGTCTGCCTTCGGCTCAGGTCATGATCCCAGGGTCCTGGGATCGAGCCCCGCGTCCGGCTCCCTGCTCCACGGGGAGCCTGCTTCTCCCTCTGCCTCTGCCCCTCCTGCTTGTGCTCTCTCTCTGTCAAATAAATAAATAAAATCTAAAAAAAAAAAAGATATTTCTCTTAAAAAAAAAAAAAAGAATCTTCCCAGGTGAATATGTTCCATGAGGCTTTGGAGGACACCTCCCACTTCTTTTGTAAAGGTGACAGCCCTCTCGGGGAGAATAGACACCTAGTCTGTTAAGTGAACAGTGAAAGTAAAGAGCCCCACTGTACACATTCCTCAGCTCGGAACCTCAGCTTTTCACCCCTATCGTGTCCGTTTATAGTGGGGGCAAACCTCTGAGCGTCAGTAATGCAAAAGGCCAGGAGCGGTCAGGCTGGGAGGAGGCCCTGTGAAATTACAGTCTGGGCGGGGTAGCCTGTTTACAAGCATTTTTGTCTCTGTTATGTAATGCCCTGTATGAGGTGCAAGTTATCATTGGTGGTGGTGTTTGTGGAGGAGGAGGACGGTGATTCACAAGAACTAGAAGACAGACCCTGATCTCAGGGGGCTGTAGCCCACATAGACACAACATACACATATGACACAATGTGCAAAACAATCACGAATTAACAGCCGAGTACACGGTAAACATACACGTGCTGAGAAGAGTAATCAGAGCGGGTATGAGGCTGGTGGCAGGACACTTGCTGGAAATGAGGCTTGTAGGGAGTCTGGACGATTGCCAGGCCCATAGATGGAGGCCTTCTGGGGGCTAGAAAGATGTCAAGGAAGAGGCCAGCATCTATACATCTTTGGAGATACAAACATCATGCCCCCAAGGCACGGTGGCGCACTTGGCACCTCCTTTCTGTTTCCCCCTTGCCAAATATCATAAACTCCTTCCCACCTCCCTGCTCCTACCATTGGGCTGCCCCGTAATCAAACATGAACCCCACCAGGGATACCTGGCCCACTTAAACACCTCTTACTGCCCTTGAAGACCCAAGGCTGTACGTGTGGGCATCAGAGTATCCCTTGCAATGTAATCTCAATGAGGTTCTACTGGTTATGCCTTTGTCCTGGCCTTGCTCCATCTTAGAAGGGAGCAAACCAAGTCCTTTGGATCCCCAGGGCCATGAAGACTCCCAGCCTCAGATAGCCAGATATTCTCACTCTCACCTGCCCAACACTTGGGCAGAATTGGCGTGGGCCTACGCATGAATGGGGCCACACTGCAAGTGGCAGCCATGTTCTGGAATATCCTGGAAGTCTGTCCCATGCATTGTGTTCAGTGTGGAGGGCATGTATTTTGAAATGCAGCTCACGAAGGGGTGTAGCCTGAGGGCAAGAGCCATCTGTCTTTAACCACATCTCAGACTAGGAAGGTCATTAGTGAGGAATGTTGGACGTGAGGATTAAGGGATTCCACTGCGCCTGCCCATTCTTCACTAGCAATTTTTCAAAAGACAAACTGAATACTGATTTACTCCTTTACAGTGGGGTATGCAATTGCCACACAGTTTGGGAATATTCAGGAACCAGGAAGTTGCTCAGTGAATAAGAAATTCAAATAAAGGGGAGCCTGGGTGGCTCAGTTGGTTGAGTGGCCCTTGATTTGGGCTTGGGTTGTGGTCTCATGGTCCTGGGATGGAGCCCTGCGTCAGGGCTCTGCGCTCAGCGGGGAGTCTACTTCTTTTGCTCTCTCCCTGCCCCTCCCCCCCCATATGTGCATGCTCTCTCTCTTTCTAAAATAAATAAATGAATCCTTAAAAAGAAAAAAAAAAATTCAATCGGGCGCCTGGGTGGCTCAGTTGGTTGGGCGACTGCCTTCGGCTCAGGTCATGATCCCGGAGTCCCGGGATCGAGTCCCGCATCGGGCTCCCTGCTTGGCGGGGAGTCTGCTTCTCCCTCTGACCCCCCTCCCTCTCATGCTCTCTGTCTCAAATAAATAAATAAAATCTTTAAAAAAAAGAAAAAAAAATTCAAATAAAGACAATCAAATAAACGATATACATAGCTAGACATCAGGATATCGGGTCAAGCAAGACCAAGGCAGCCATCTTACCACTTCGAGATCTAACACCTTAGGATCATCTCTACATTTGGATTCCTACAGGACTTTCCACCACTCAAGATGCAGCCCCCTCTCGTGACCACGTGGGTTAAATATTACCCTAGGCAGTTACCCACCCACTGATTTTGGAATGGGCTCACGGCCCATTCTCTGGGAGGGATCCTTCTGTCAGCAATGATCTCAGCTTTTGGATCTGTACCTGCTTGGCTTTGGCTAGTCACTGGGTGACCCAGTGAGATTCCATGATCTGGCTTCTGGACAGAACAACTTTGCTCCTGGGCTTCAGGTGGGAGGCAGGGGCACCATTTGGGATAGTTTGGGTTCTAGGTAACAAAAACTCTACTCAGGGGCGCCTGGGTGGCTCAGTCATTGGGTGTCTGCCTTCGGCTCGGGTCATGGTCCCAGGGTCCTGGGATCTAGCCCCGCATCGGGCTCCCTGCTCCACGGGAGGCCTGCTTCTCCCTCTCCCACTCCCCCTGCTTGTGTTCCCTCTCTCGCTGTCTCTCTCTCTGTCAAATAAATAAAATCTTTAAAAAAAAAAAAAAACCAAAAACTCTACTCAAACTGGCTTGATGAGTGAGGAACTTAATAGGAAGTCCCACAGGAGGCTGGGCTCCAGGCCAGTTGATGTGGCATCTTGGTGAGGACATAAAGACCCCAGTTCATGTGTTCCTCTCTTTACTCTTTCCCCACCATAGGAGATTGTGTCATTTTGCCGTTCACGCCTGTTTCCCCACAACCTCATCAACAGAATGTGTTGTCAAACATTTGGATTTTTGCCAATCTGATAGGTGAAAAGTAGTATCGTGGTGTTATTTCAGTATTCATTGCTCTTACGATGAGTGAAGTTGAACATTTTCTCATATGCTTAAGGGCTACTTGGTTTTCCTTTTTCTGTGAACGTTGTCTTTTTTTTTTTTTAAGACTACTCATTTATTTGAGAGAGAGTGATAGTGAGAGAGATCACAGAGGGAGAAGGAGAGGAGAAGCAGACTTGCTGCTGAGCAGGGAGCCCAATGCAGGGCTCAGTCCCAGGACCCCAGGATCATGACCTGAGCCAAAGGCAGTCACTTAACCAACTGAGCAACCCAGGTGCCCATCTGTGAACGTTGTCTTTACCTACTTTGCTCACTTTTCATCTGGGCTGTTGGCCTTGGATGCAGGTTCTTTCTATCTCTCTGCTCTGCCAGAACCAAGATGGCAGCCACGGTTCCAGACACTCAGATGTCTGGAAAATAGGAGTGTTGTTTCCGTTGTGTAGCCAACCTTCTTCCATTTCCCAATCCCCTTTTTTCTCTTTTGTGTTTCTTCTACAAATAAGAAGAGTCAAAAACTCACTTTCCCGGGCCGCTTTGCAGCTAAAAATGGCCACGTGACACAGTCCTGTCTAATGAGAGAAAGTGAAAGAAACCCATGGCATTTCTAGGAAATCTTTGATTAGAAAAGAAACAGGTGTTGATCACTGGCAAAGTTCCTCTCTTCCTCTGCCTTACCATGGACATAATGGCTGGAGTGGCAGCCTTTTTGACACCATAGTGAAAGACAAAGAGAATCACAGAGATGTTGATCCTTTTTTTTTTTTTTAAGTTTTATTTATTTAAGTAGTGTCTACACTTGAACTCACGACCCCAAGATCAAGAGTTGCACACTCTTCCAACTGAGCCAGCCAGGCGCCCCCAAGAGATGTTGATCCTGATATTATTTGAGCCACCAAACCAATGCCAGGAACCACCTACCTCCAGACTTTTATACTGAACTCATTAAATATCTTCACTCTTGAGAGCCTGGGTGCCTCAGTTGGTTAAGCATCTGCCTTTGGCTCAGGTCATGATCCCAGGGTCCTGGGATTGAGTCCCACATCAGGCTTCCTGCTTGGCAGGGGTCTGCTTCTCCCTCTACCCCTTCCCCCCCCCCCCCGCTTCTGAGCTCTCTCTCTCAAATAAATAAAATATTTAAGATAAATAAATAAATAAAACCAAAACAAATTTTTTAAAAAAGAAAAATTACAGTGGGAAATGAGCTGGAAGGTCAGCGAGGGTCAAAAGGTCGTTTCCCCCCACCCTTCCCCCCCACCCCCACTACCACCCCCCATTTTTGAAAGGGAAGGAAGTAGAGACTTCAGATATTGGATCAGATGCTTAACTGACTGAGCCACCCAGGTGCCCCTTCACTGTAATTTTTCAAAGACCACCAGCAGTGACTCAGCATCCTTTTCTCAGTAGTTGGGATATAATTAGCCCAGACCAAAGGACCTGATTTCAAGAAGCCAGGCGCTCATTTGCAAACTCTTCAACCCACCTTGCACCAGCTAAGAGCTAGTTCCTCCCTGGCAAGGATCCCTCATGCACACTCTTCTCTGCCAGGTCTGAAAGGTAAAGGGCCAGTCACCCCATGGGTCCTTCCTTGTGGCCCCCATCTCAGCAGCGCACCCCCCCCCCTCAGCTCCGTGGCAGCTGGCTTGCTCTTTCTTTCATCTTCCTGCTCTGAACAGAGCTCAAAGTTCCTTCTAATTGTCCCTGTTGTCAGTACTCTATTACGGTTGTTCATTTCCCCCATTACAAAAAGTAATATAAGCTCATTAAAGAAAATGTAGAGGATCCAACTAAGCAGGAAGAGGAGATGAGAAAAATAACTTTCTGCCCCATTACCTAAACTCAAGCCTGGTTAACGTATCAGAAGCCCTTCTGACAAGTCTCATTCACTTTTATGTGCCTCCTTTCTAGAATTTCCTAACCCAACCCATGGTGAGAAAAGAGAGCAAGAGAAGAAAGGAGCAGAGAACTACAAAAACAACCATAAAACAAGTAACAAAATGGCAACGAGTACCTTACTATAGAATTTCCTTTTAGGGGTGCCTGGGTGGCTCAGTCGTTAAGCATCTGCCTTTGGCTCAGGTCGTGATCCCAGGGTCCTGGGGTTGAGCCCCGCATCCGGCTCCCTGCTCTGCGGGAAGCCTGCTTCTCCCTCTCCCACTCCCCCTGCTTGTGTACCCTCTCTTGCTGTGTCTCTCTCTGTCAAATAAATGAATAAAATCTTTTTTTTTTTAATAACTAAAATCTCCTTTTAAATCTGAGCTCTAGGGGCGCCTGGCTGGCTATGCTGGAGGAGCACATGACTCTGGATCTCTGGGTCGTGAGTTCAAGTCCCACATCAGGTGTAGAGATTACTTTAAGTAAGTAAAAAACTTCAAAAATAAAAAACAATCTGAGCTCTAATTGTTAACATTTTGTGTGGTCTTCAACAGAACAATTCTAGAGTCAGTGTGAAGGTGCACGAAGATTTAATTCATAGCAGGAGCGGTGTGTTCTCTAGTACAGCTGCATGAGCGGATCGAGATGTGGGGACAAGGACGTTCCAGGAAGCAGCTTGTGCAAGCACAGAAAAGATTTGAGAGGACATGTCCCTATTATTACAAACCATTATTACGGGTGTTCTTTGGGGAGGAGGGAGAAGTGGAGAAAGGGGTGTGCTTTCACTTTTTCCTTTATATGCTTAAGGAAAAAGAATGATTTTTGCAGAGATCCTTTCATTAATTTCTCCATTTCTGAAGTTTCTATATTTTCTATGGAGAATATATGTGATTTTCAGAATCACAAAAGTGTAACAAAGTTGTTAGCAGCGGAATGGTGTCCCTCCCAAATTCATTAGTTGAAGTCCTAATCCCCAGGAGCTCAGAATATGACTGTATTTGGAATTTAAGGTGAAGTGAGGTTATTGGGGTGGGCTCTAATCCAATTTGACCAACGTCCCTATAAGAGGAGATTAGGACACACACCGAGGGAAGACCATGTGAAGACCGGGAGAAGACAGCCATCTGCAAGCTAAGGAGAGAGGCCTCAAATGGAAGTAACCTTGCTGACACCTTGATCTTGGACTTTCAGAGTCCAGAACGGTCAGAAAATGAATTTCTGCTGTTTAAACCATCCAATCTATGGTTCTTTGTTATGGCAGCCCAGCAAACGAAGACACTACGTAATTAAAAGGGAAGAAAGGCAAGCAGATACAAGCACTTGGTATTTCAAGTTTTCACACTGAAAGTTTTTGCTGGTCATGAGAAACCCAGGGGTTCAGGAAGTCTTGTGTAAATTTTTTTTTTTTTTCCTTTTTTGCAGCTAGAATTTGAGCCTCAGCCTGTGGGGCCGGGAGCAAGCAGAGGATCCAACAGAGCCAAGGTGAAGCCTCTCTGCTCTAAGCTGCCACCAGCCACCACTTAACACACACGAAGGCTCACGGAGCCCGAAAAGCAGGTCTTTCTGATGCATGGTCTTAAACGGAAAGCCAGCCTGCTGCTGGGCTGGGAAAGAGAAACGGAGGAGTCCAGAAGCCGTGGTTCTTGGCCGGAGAAGTCTGCAAAGGATCAGACAGTGCAGGGCCCGATCCGGTGGCCACTCAGACCCACCACGTACTCTAGGTGGGTCCCAGGCCCCTTGGGAAATTGAATGAAAATAAGCCACCTCTCCCTACAAAGATGCACACACACAGATTTTGCACACTAATTCGGGGGTTTGTGTCTTCCCCCTTCCCAACATCATCTGGGTACTCTAATTAAAAACCCCTGCTCGGGGCATGGGGGTGGCTCAGTCATTAAGTGTCTGCCTTTGGCTCAGGTCATTGATCCCAGGGTCCTGGGATTGAGCCCTGCATCCCGCTCCCTGCTCAGCGGGAAGCCTGCTTCTCCCTCTGCCCCTCCCCCTGTTCATGCTCTCTCTCTCTCTCACTCATTCTCTCTCTCAAATAAGTAAATAAAATCTTAAAGAAAGGAAGAAGAGAGAGAGAGAAAGAAAGAAAGAAAGGAAGGAAGGAAAAGATGGGGCTCCTGGCTGGCTCCACCAGTGCAGCATGCAACTCTTGATCTTGGGTCGTGAGTTCAAGCCCCACATTGGGTGTAGAGTCTACTTAAAAAAATAATAATAAAATAAAAATAAAATGCTGGTGTAGAAGATGGTTCAAACACCTCTTTCCCTCTCAGTTCAAACCATGGCATCATTGTTCCTTTGAACTTTTCTTTTAAAGATTTTATTTATTTATTTGACAGATAGAGACACAGCGAGAGAGGGAACACAAGCAGGGGGAGTGGGAGAGGGAGAAGCAGGCCTCCCGCTGAGCAGGGAGCCCGATGCGGGGCTCGATCTCAGGACCCTGGGATCATGACCTGAGCCAAAGGCAGCTGCTTAACCGACTGAACCACCCAGGCTCCCCTGTTATTATTATTATTATTATTTTAAGAGGCGCCTTGTTTGTTTGTATTTTAATAAATAAATAAATAAAATAAAATTCAGCTCCTAGAATACCTACAATGACATACGTGGCTTGCATTGCGTGTTTACTAGACGGTGCTGGCTCAGGACGATGCCCGGCATGCAGGAACAGTAATTGCAGCTACTCTCAGCGTTGAGTGCCTGGTGCATGGTAAGTGCTTATCTCATGGCCGCTTTTGTTCTGAAGACTTCTCGCTGTGCCCTCTCTCGGCTCCACTCTACAGATCTCTGCCTAGAAGGCATTATCTGTTTCCCTGGCCACCTTGTCATATTTCTTCACCCACAGGAAGAGCTCCTGGCCTTCCTTTTCATCTTCCCCACCCCTGAGACCTCTCCAGAGGCATCACACCACACCCCCCCACACACTCACACACGCGTGCATGCACACTCACACTCGCACACACGACTCGGCTTTCTGTGCAGGGGCAAACTTTCTTCACATCCAGTCCACTGTCACCTCCTGTCTCCCAGCAGCTCTGGACCCCAAGCACCTCCACTCCACTGAGGTCACCTCACCTCCGTGCTGTCATCCTTCTCGGGTTTTCTCCTCGGGCCCCGCACATCTGAGGCTCGATCTGGATCTGTGCTGCTCAGACAGATGGAACATTGCCAGAAGAGGCTGCTGGCAGGCTGCCAAGAGGCTGCCCCACTGCGGCCTTGACTCTGACAAATTCACTCCTGGGGCCCCGGGTCTAGCCTCAGCCTGGCAGCTGGTGGAGAGATCTGAGTCTCAGCTGGGAGCTTGGACTCCTCGATTTCTCAGGAGACCAGCGTATACACCAGATGGCACGTTTTCCATGCAGTTAGCGGGGCGAGGACAGTTTTGTTTAGGAAAACATCTCGATCAGCCACTTTGGTTGAGGAAGGGGAGGGCGGTGCCAGGGACATGGTTGAAGGGACACGGTTAAACACATGAGGGACTAAACAGCTTTACCGGCGTCTTCACGGGAGCTTAGGGAAAAGCGACCCCAAGAAAAGAGAAGACAGGGAAGGTCAGAGAAATGAAATGGGGGGGTGGGGGCGGTGCAAAACAAAATGGCAGGAGCCACAGTCTGGGATGGATTCCAGTGAGAAATTTCCAGTGGCAGGGACACCAAAGGACGGATGGGCGGACTGACTGATTTTTTTTTTTTTTTTTAAGTAGGTTCTATACCCAGTGTGGGGCTTGAGCTCAGGACCCTGAGATCAAGAGTCACATGCTCTACTGAGCCAGCCAGGCAGCCCCAAAAGAATTAAAAGAAAATTGTGGTAAAATACACAGAACAAAATTTACCATCTTAATCACTTCTAGCTCTGCACTTCAGTGGCATGAGGTACATTTTCCTTATTGTGTGGCTATTACCACCGTTCTTCACCTTCCCAAACTGAAACTCTCTACGCATTAAATAGTAACTCCTCCTCCCCCCCAGCGCCTGGCAACTGTCATTCTTTCTGTCTCTATGAATTCGACAACTCTGGGCACCTTGAGTAAGTGGAATCATATGGTATTTGTCCCTTGGTATCCGGTTTATTTCACTTAGCATAATGTCCTGAGGGTTCATCTATATGGTAGCACATGACAGAATTTCCTTACTCTTTTTTTTTTTTAAGATTTTATTTATTTATTTGAGAGAGAGAGAGCACAAGCAGGGAGAGCAGCAGAGGGAGAGGGAGAAGCAGACTCCCCACTGAGCAGGGAGCCCAATGCAGGATTGGATCCCAGGACCCCGAGATCATGACCCGAGCGGAAGGCAGACGCTTAACCGATTGAGCCACGCAGGTGCCCCAAGAATGTCCTTTCTTGTTAAGGCTGAATAATATTCCATCATACGTGTCTACCTCCTTTTGTTGATCCATTCATCCTTTAGTAGACACTCTGGCTGCTTCCACCTTTTGGCTATTGTGAATAATGCCGCTATGAACAAGATGTCCGAATTATCTCTTTGAAACTCTGTTTCAATTCTTTTAGGCATCTGACCAGAAGTGGAATTTCTGGATCATATGGTAATTCTACTATTTTTCATTTCTGAGGAACCACCATACTATTTTCCACACTGGCTGCACCATTTTACATTCCCACCAACAGTGTACAAGCATTCCAGTCTCTCCACATCCTGGCCAACATTTGTTATTTTCTGGGGGTTTTGTTTCTTCTTTTTAAAAATAGTAGCCATCCCGGTGGTCTTGGCATCCTTGTTGAAGATCAACTGACCACACACACGAGGGTTTATTTGTGGGCTCTCTATTCTATTCCATCGGCTTATACGTCTGTCTTTATGCTAGTAACACACTGTCTTGATTACCGTAGCTTTGTAGTAACTTCGGAAATTAGGAAGTGTGAGACCTCCAACTCTGCTTCTTTCTCAAGATTGTTTGGCTATTCAGGGTCCCTTGAGATTTCATAT
>NW_028028946.1:0-594 GCF_054177405.1 Leptonychotes weddellii
ATCTTGAAAACGTATAAAATAAACTGCTAGAGATTTTAAAAATTAATATGAAATTCTGCAGCTGTCTATAATCTGGTAGTAAATATCTTTAATTTTAGAATGAGTTTTGAAGTTGTGTGTATGTGTATTATTTAAAAAAAATAGCTAGTGACTTTTCAGAAATAAAAACATCCCTGCACACATAACCTAGACCAAAACACGAACATAACAGCATTCAGAGACTATGAGCCTTAACACCAATTGATGTCCAACATGATAGTTTAGTATTTTTTTTCATATATTGAAGTGAAATCATTTGGTCTGTAACCTTGTATGTCTTACACTCATTGTTATGTATATGATTCCCTCATGCTGTTGCACCTGGTGATCATTTATTCACTCTCTTCACTGTGTGGTATCCCAATGAACAAACATACCCTATGTTATTGTCAATTTCTAAATAATGCTACTACGAACATTTTTGTACAAGCTTGGGATGTCCATAGTCACTCATTTGTATTGGATGTAGAGGTAGGGATAGAATTTTGGGTCCAACTGTAGTAGATCCTGCCACACAGTTTTCCAAGGTTGTGCGTCAGTTCTGATCTCTGTTGT
>NW_028028947.1:0-594 GCF_054177405.1 Leptonychotes weddellii
AAGAAAGAGATTGCTGGGCTCTCAAAGATATGCAATGGTTATGTCCTAAAGGCAAATCAGAGATTAAATGAGCTTTATTGAAACTTCATCCCATCCCTGGTCCAGATTAATTATTTTAATAATAGAGGAAAGAAGGAAGCCAGTACAGTTTTGTTTTACATGCACTATCTGGCATAAAATGGAAAAAAAAAAATCACTAGACGTAGGAAATAGAAGCATATATAATCAATAATTGAGAGAAAAGGCAGATCTACAAATGATTCAGATATTGAAGTTAGTGGGTAGGAAATGTAAAATGACTATAATTATTATGTTAAAGAATGTAGGAACAAGTTGAACAAATAGATGAACATATGGAGAATTTCATGAAACAATTGGAATACATTAATAAAAGGAATCAAAGAGGCAATTTAGAAACAGAAATGCCTAGGATATCTGATACTAGGAGCATGTGGGTAAGAGCAGATCGAACAAAGGAAAAACACGGGGCTCAGTGAATTCAAAGATAAGTCATAGGAAAAAATATCCACAACCAAGCAAAGAGAAGGAAACAATGACCAAAACAACGGAGAATTAAAGAAGTGTGGAACACTC
>NW_028028948.1:0-594 GCF_054177405.1 Leptonychotes weddellii
CCTCTCGTGGTTCCTTCAACTCCCGGCTCTGGGGGAAGGATCAACGGTCACTCAGCAATGCGGGCCAACTGTGTGGGAGTTTGCAAACTTGGTCCTAGGAGTCAACAGTAGTAAAACCTGGGTCACCAAGGTCACACGGTGATTAAGTGGCAGACCTGAGGAGATGCTCTGGCTCCCACCTGGTTGGGGGAGCGCTGCTGTGACCTCTGGGAGCCGGGAGCCTGAGCATTGCCCCCAAACCCCCCGGGGCTGGTGGGCAGCAGCCCTCCCACATTCACCTCACCTGCGCAGGCCACCTAAGGCCGCTGAGCGCACCTCACGGTCTCCTTAGATGTGTGTCTTATGTAAAGACAGCTTTCTTGCCGTGGCCAGTCCACAGGTGCTCTCTTGTTAGATTTTTTTTTTTTTTAAAGAATTGTTTTTTTGTGACAGGAGAAGGAAGCCATGTTTTAAAATGCTGTCTACATGCTCAGACATCATAGTGAAGGCTCATGCCCCTGTGTCTCAAAATAAAAGATAATGTGTTAGAGGTCTCACGACAAATAAATCTCTTCTGAAACCCTTTTTAATGGATGCCGCTGATGCCCTGCCCGG
>NW_028028949.1:0-594 GCF_054177405.1 Leptonychotes weddellii
AATAATTTAGGCAACAAATAAGAAAATCACAAACAAAGCCAAATCCAAGGAATCCAAAATCCATCCCTATGGCTGTCCACCAGTTCTTCATGAATACTCACAACACTTTGGAGACGTTAAGTAAATAGTATTTTGTAGAGGTACAACGATTAAATATCAATGAACTGCTTGATCATAAAACTGAGGGTGACGTGAAGCCAGGTGCAGATAATTTCTACAGCCATGTTCTGCCTTTACACACTCAACTCTTTCTTAAATAAGGGCATCCAAAATGCTGTAAGTACCTTGGGGGAATGGAAACAATCTTACTGAACCCAGACTGTCCCCTTATGAAATCCTTTGTATCTTGTGACATGATTTCTCTTCTTTATAGGAACTAGTAAAATCCATGGTCTCCTCTGAATCTCTGTGTACAGCCTCTTGTCTTAAAACTACTTAAAATTACATCTCTACTTTGCCATAAAAGCAAAATCAGTTGTTGGTGAAAGTTTAAGACAATATTTTCTGGAGAGATAAGACAGTAGCAATTCAAGGTCAGGCCTCCAAATTCCTGCTACTCCCACCCACAGGCCTAGAGGAAATCTCTCTGAAGGT
>NW_028028950.1:0-594 GCF_054177405.1 Leptonychotes weddellii
TGGCTTTCTGACTCTGTCTCCCCTCCACACACATCCACAGTGTGAGCAAACTCTCTGTGTAGCTAGGGCTGTGGCTGGGTGGGTAATCCAGAAGCTTCCTGAGTGACAAGAGCCTGGAATGACACATTTTCTTTCGTTCTCAAACACTAAGCTGCTCTGTAACTGAACAGACACACACATGCCATTCAGGAGCTGACAGGGTAGAGGTCGGCTGTCGAGGAGGCAGGCAGATGGGATGGCTCTCTGGCAGGAAAACCCTCCCTTCTGGTGTGCTTCTGGGGAGACCTGGCAGAGATATCCTGGCACACACAGCACCTGGTCCCAACCCCACTTATAGCCCTGACCCTAAAATATTGTGCAATTTACTTCCACTTCTGGGTCCCTGGATGGAAGGAGTTTCTCATGCGTGAGGCCATTCTAACTCATTCAACAAGCGTGCACTGTGTAGTACCCAAAATGGCCATCACCATCTCTCGCATCTTTCCAATACATACATCATCCCAGTAAATCCCCATTACAATAGCAACTGAGGGATAAATTTCTGCAACCATTAATTCCTTTGAGTCTTACAGGAAGGCGGTGATGTAGGCATTT
>NW_028028951.1:0-594 GCF_054177405.1 Leptonychotes weddellii
ATTAAGAATGTTGAGTCTTCATTATATCTCTCCATTTGTGTAGCATTTCTTCAATTCTCCTCAGAAATGTTTGTAGTTTTCAATGTAGATGTCTTGGATATTTTCTCTTATATTTATTCCCAGATATTTTATGGGGTTTTTTGGGGGTGTGGGTGGGTGCTACTCAGAACAGATTTTTAGATTTTTAAAATTTTGATTTTCAATTTTTGCTGCAAGTATATAAGAATACAATTAACTTTTGTATATGAACCTCGTATTCTGTGACATTTGCTAAAAAATGTGTTACTTCTAGTAAACATTTTGTATATTTTATACATAAATAATGAAAGCATCTGTAAATAGGGACAGTTTTACATTTTCTTTTCTGCTTTTTATACCTTTCATTTTTTTATTCTGCCTTTTTTCAATGGCTAGCTCCTTAGTTCAATGTTGAATAGAGTGATAAAGGCAAGCAATATTGGTTTGCCCACAGTGCCAGGAAAAACAACTCAATTTTTCACCATTAAATACAACATTAGCTGTAGGGTTTTTTTGTTGATATCCTTTATTCATTTGAGAAAGCTCCCTACCATTCCTAGTTTGTAAGACTATCAT
>NW_028028952.1:0-594 GCF_054177405.1 Leptonychotes weddellii
ACTTCCTGACACAAGATATTCCTAACTCAGCTTGTACTTTTCCTGATCCAACCCTGGACTCTGCCATTTTTTTCTAAGGCGCCCTTGTATCTCTTAATAAACAATGGTGCCTAGAAGCCAAAATCTGGGTCCTTGGTGTGCTCATTACCATTGGACTGTCCTTGTTCCCAGACCCCCTTACTAAATAGAATGAGGGATACATGCACGCATTTATATCTGTATCCATTTCTTTATGTCTCTGACTGTATCAAAAAGCGGGAGTTCACACAAATACCTCGGATCCTATTTCCACACCACAGGCTTCATTCAAGCTTCTTCCATTCCTAATTTTAACTCTCTTATCCGACCATGAGAACCTTGGCTCCCACTCTGACCTAAGTACATGCTTATTTGTTCATCCCTCTTATATGTTTGCAATCTCCCATAGCTGATCTTGCTTCCACTCCCCGATACCCGTGCCCCCTCTCCTCCTTTGGACTTCAACATCCCACACCGGGCAGCCTTCCTATGTGGCCACTCCTCACACTGGCTCAGGCGTCTTGGTCTGGACCACTGAGGCTCTCTCCCTGCCCTGGCATGAACACCTGTCATTCT
>NW_028028953.1:0-594 GCF_054177405.1 Leptonychotes weddellii
ATACTTTTGATGCTGTGACTGGCAATATTTTATTGATCATGTCACTAGATTCCTAATATTACTGTTAAACCACCATGTGACTTTATTTTCTCACAACTACAACCTATTTTCTACTTTCTAAGTCAGAAACTATATTTCAAATACAGGCTGATTGGGTTTTGGTCATATAGCCCTCAAATATGCTCTCTCCTTGAAGAGACTAGTTGTGGATCAGCTGGAGAACTATCATTTGAAGAAAAAAAAAACAGAGAATAAAAGATCTCAGCACTTAATAATTTAACAGATATTTGGAGAAGTCTAATTATACTTTGGGTAAAGGTCCCACAACGGGCATTCAGCATTTAAGTATATGAGCTTCATTTCACTAAAGGAGCTGGCTAAAATGGGAGCACTAATTTTTTTTTAAAGATTTTATTTATTTATTTGAGAGAGAGAGAATGAGAGACAGAGAGCATGAGAAGGAGGAAGGTCAGAGGGAGAAGCAGACTCCCTGCCGAGCAGGGAGCCTGATGCGGGACTCGATCCCAGGACTCCAGGATCATGACCTGAGCCGAAGGCAGTCGCTTAACCAACTGAGCCACCCAGGCGCCCGGG
>NW_028028954.1:0-594 GCF_054177405.1 Leptonychotes weddellii
AGAGGTTGTAATTCCAGGAACCAGTGTCTGAGAGCCCCCTGGAGTTCTCCTCCTCTCCCTGGTTCTTGGAGGGATGCGAGGAGCACCGCTGAAGCCCGGGGAGGGGCAAGAGGGCCCCTACAGGTGATGGCCCGTGTTGGGACTGGCCTTTCAAGGTGGCAGCCACCAACTGACAGGACCCAGTTGGCCTAAAGAAGTGCGCTTTCACTTTGTGCCGAAAGGGCTTTAAGGTGGGAGTGGAAGCAGGCCCCCCGCGAGGGTGTGTCTAGCCGAGACCGCGGTCAGGACGAGGTGTGGCAGTAAAAGGGAGGGCGGGGAGTGGAGTAAAGATACACTTTGAGATCAAGGCGGAAGAGCTCACTGTGCTCAGAACGTGGAGAGAAGGGAAGAATCCGGGATGAGCCCAGGGTCTCGGGCCTGGGCTGTCTAGAGAAGCGCTTCCTGTGATGGGTGTCGCGGGAGAGGCGCTCCGAGACCCCCAGGGGCGTGTCCAGAGCGGTGGCCACATGCCAGGCAGTGGGTGAGACTCGGGAGCACTCAGCCAGAAGCTGGTGTGAATGTGTTCCCATGAGTTTGCAAGGTCAGGTAGTACTG
>NW_028028955.1:0-593 GCF_054177405.1 Leptonychotes weddellii
CAGACATTGGGGAGGGTATGTGCTACGGCGAGCACTGTGAATTGTGTAAGACTGATGAATCACAGACCTGTACCTCTGAAACAAATAATACAGTATATGTTAAAAAAAAAAAAAGATAGTAGAAAGGGAAAAACGAAGCGGGGGGGAATCAGAGGGGGAGATGAACCATGAGAGACGATGGACTCTGAGAAACAAACTGAGGGTTCTAGAGGGGAGGGGGGCAGGGGGATGGGTCAGCCTGGTGATGGGTATTAAAGAGGGCACGTTCTGCATGGAGCACCGGGTGTTATATGCAAACAATGAATCATGGAACACTACATCAAAATAAATAAATAAATAGAAAAAAAAGGAACCGGAGGTTCCTGTTTAATCTTTTTTCTATGATTATATTTAAGAATATTTTACAGTTTGTGCTACTACTTACCTACTTACTAAAAATAGATCTTTAATTAAATTCTTTCTTGTGGGTTGATGGTGTCCTTGGTTTTGTGTGAGTGATCACCTATTCCATCTGTCTGGCAAATGCATGAAAAACTGTTTCTGCTATTGTTTAAAAGAAGAATCATGCATATTAGAAATGGGAGGAGTAGAGA
>NW_028028956.1:0-10487 GCF_054177405.1 Leptonychotes weddellii
AAAAAAAAAATAGCAAAAGGACTAAAGACAATGTGCAGAATGAGTCTGGTAGATGCTCCATAAATGGTAGATTTTATTATTTTTTTAAGATTTTATTTATTTATTTGAGAGAGAGAGAACACAAGTGGAGGAGGGGCAGAGGGAGAAGCAGACTCCCCGCGGAGCAGGGAGCCCGATGTGGGACTCGATCCCAGGACCCTGGGATCATGACCTGAGCCGAAGGCAGACGCCTAATGGACTGAGCCACACCCCAAATGGTAGCTTTTATTAATGACCAGTTCTCACAGAGCTTCTCCAACGCATGCAGTATTGTGCTGAGCCCTCTGCGGTCCAAACATCACCCTCCTCTCTAGGAGTTTATCATTCTGCTGGGAAAGTAAGATGTCTTTACACGAGCCAGTGGAGAAAGAAGGTGGCTTTATATGAGTGAGGTCTTCTAGTAAGTGCCCTACGTTGCAAAAGGGCTTGAACTCGGAGAAGGGAAGAAATGCTGACTGGTCTTAAACTAACTTCTAACCACAGTGACCACAGACCCCAGTGAGGGTGGTGGATGAGGGTGATGAGCTTACCAAGAAGAGACAAAGGGGGAACCTCCCTATACGCAGAGGCACAAGTTATCGTGAAGTTCCTAGAAG
Organism: Leptonychotes weddellii; assembly: GCF_054177405.1. NCBI lineage: Eukaryota > Metazoa > Chordata > Mammalia > Carnivora > Phocidae > Leptonychotes > Leptonychotes weddellii. Next base: position 636 of record NW_028028956.1, read on the forward strand.
GGAAGAAAAGCCAAAGAGAGGGTGAGTGAGGGCCCGTTCTAAGAATAATTCTGGCCCTCTTGATCCCATCCCGAGCGAAGCCCTAAACGTCACCTCTCGGCTCACAGCAATCTCGCTAGTAAATGAGCGCAAATATTTGGCCCTTCCTAAGGGAACAGACAAAATTACAATGGTGCCGAGTAACTTGGCCCCGTTTGGGGAAGGAAACACACCTGAATCCTGTGAAGTAGAGCTGCGCCCCTGGGAACACCTCCAGGTTCTGCTCTGTGGTAAGTTTGGGGCTCCCAGGATGTCTTCTTGCCTTCTGTCTTTCCTCGGCTTTTTTCTTCCTTCTTTCTTTTCCCCTCCTCCTCCTTGTTCTTCCTCTTCCTCACTTGTCTATACTTAGATTTCAACACACATTATCAGCCTCCCCCGCCCAGCAAACTCAGTAACACCTGTTCTGTGCTTTGCTTTTCCCCCTCATTTAACAATAAATCTTGTGAACCTCCCCAGATGAGCCCAGATAAACTGCCTCACTCTTCCCAACAGCTGTGTGGTACCCTGTTGTTGGCTGCGCCAGGATTTACCCAGGGCCCTGGTTTTAATGGCACCCGGAGTCTGTCAAGAGTAAAAAGCATCTCTGAGTAGTTCCCTGGCCACGCACACGTCTGCGGGGCCTGCTGTGTGTTGAGCCATGGGGAGAGGTGGGGAGCCCCTTCCCTTGGGAACTGGGAGCCTAGCAGAGGAGGTGCGCACGTAGGAGAGGGGCATGGGCTCTATGTACCAGGGGGCGCAAACACAGGGCTGCGGGGGCCCTTCCTGGGGCTCCGTGCTGCTCCTGGCTTCTGCTTCTCTGCTGAGGTCGGAGGTAAAAAACCAGCTCTCCTCCAGAATGCGGCCCCAGCTCTGGGTGTTTATAGTCAGGGGAGGGAATTCTGTAGGAAGGAAGGAAAAATCAGAAACCCCAGTTCCAAGATATTACAGATAGAGCACAGGGCAATCACAATAGCTGTCAAGCCTGGAGGAAGAGGGGTTGTTTATCCAAGGCAGGAGGCTCCTCAGGAACCGGACAGCAGGGGCAGGAAAGGTGGCCAAAGCATCTTGCTCAACCCCATCCCTGCCACAGCCTAGCACATTCCCCTCCTGGCACTCCGGATGGGGCTGCCCCTCCCATGCCCTTCCCTTGTCTCTTCTGGATCCAGCGGGGGCTGCCACAGGGGGACGCCTGCCCAGCCCTCTGAGGGGGTGAGCACAGGCCTCAGTGCAGCAGATCCTGCCTTCGAGGTGCCAGACTCTGCACGTGGCTGAACATGAACAGAGTCACCCAAACTGTGTCACCTCCCTGGCAAATCCCCTTTGGAAGGGATGGCGCAGGCAGACACCGCCAGGGCTGGGAATCCTGAGGAAAGGCCCAGAAGAAGGGGTGGGCCTCGTCTTCCATTATTGCATTAAACAGAACGGAGGCAGGACAGACAGATGGCCCCCAGGACTTCTGGAGGGAGAGGTTTGGCCTTAGAGGGTTTTTCCTGCTCTGGCTCCACAGGGGCACGGTTTGCTGGGCCTCGAGACATCCGGAGCGTGGGTGTTCGTGGTGGCAGTGTTTAGGTGTGGTGAGGGAGAGAGGGCTGTGCTCATTCTGCAGAGGCCAGAGCTGGCGGAACTGAGAGCAATTATTGCTGAACCAGGGTCGCCTGGCAGGGCTCTTCGCCCGGTCCTGGTCACGCAGGTTTAGCCAGGTTCGGAGCATCTTCCACAGCCCCATGGCTTTCCCGACACCAGCCAGTCGCTGAGCCTCACAAGTTCCCCTGGTTTCTGACTTCCGCCTCCTCCCTGTCTGTACCCTCCGTTCTGAGGGCCCCGTGTGCCTCCAGCGCCCCCACTCCCCTACTGCACCTCAGGCCCGGGTGGAGCAGCCACGGGATCCTTCTAGAAACGCTGCTTTCCTCGGGCCTCTCCGGCTCCGGGCTCCCTGCTGCTGCCCACGTTCAGCACAGCCCCTCGGCCTGGCCCTGGAGGGCAGAGCCTGTGTCTTCCTCCGCCTGGCGCGGAGCAGGTGCCCAGGTCATGAAGGAGCTGTGATGGAGATGGACAATCGCCAGGGCACCAGTAGACGGTGACATCTGTCCGCTCCCCGCCATGCGGACGGAGGACGGGCAGTCAGACCGGGGATCTTCACGAGGGAGACAGTCAGCTCTGGAGATGACTGGGCGGCTGTGGCAATTGCAGCGAGAGGCACGATGGGGAAGGGTTGGCTGTAGGGAGGAGAGGGGGGCTGGATCCGTGGAGGTGAAGGGGGGCGGCTGAGGCTAAGGGGTGTTTATAGGGTGGCACCCACGGGGACAAGAGGAAGAGAAAGCACATGTTCCGAGAGAAGATGGACCGTCCGGGACAATTTTGTGTGGACTCCACCAGGGAGGCAGTAAGGAGCGAGGGAAGAGTCCAGTCTGCATAAGTCTAATGTCTTTTTCTGGTAGCGCCCCCTTAGCGAGGGAGCGAGAGGAGAGAAGCCTGGCCTGGGTGGTCCAAGGCCAAAGAGAGAGGATACGGGAAGTCTCCCTCGGGAGGAGAGGTGAACAGGGGGCGGGCCATGCACCTGTCAGCCTCTTCACACCCCTGCGCTGGGTGGTGCTCACCATTCATAGGATCCCTATTTTACAGGGCCCCGAAGGCCAGACAGGTTGAGGTAAGGGAACTTACCCTGTGTGGGAACAAACCCACATAGACAATACAGGGTCAGAGCTGAGATTTAACCGAGGCCCGTGGGATCCCCACTCTCTAGGCCAGCACCACACCAAAGAAGGCAGTACCCACCCTGGAGTGGCTGGGCAGAAATGGGTATTAGGATCTAGAAAGAAGGCCAGGAGTGGTGGGGTCAACAGGTTCGTGAGACTGTGGAGCAGTGTTAAAAAGCCACTTTGGAATCAAGGTGGAGGGCAGACTCCGGAGAGCCTTAGCCAAGGGCTAAAGTCACCCCCACTGCTCCCATAGCCTGTGGCCCCCCTCCCAGTCTCCTCCTCCCTTGGTTCTGCCCTGCCCCCTCCTTGGAACCACACCCTACATTTGTGTAGCCCCTTGTTCATACTGCGTATACACATGAGTTTAAGAAAGCCAAGTAGAGCCTGGGGCGCAGCAACTTGTTTATCTCAAAGGGGGAAGCACCCACGTGGGCCCCTGCCGCCTGGGGATTTGGCCCGGAGATGAAATTCCCAAGTTTGCCCAGGAATCACCAGTCTGGCTTTGCAGCCCTAACTGCCAGCCAGCTCACCACTCCCGTGCAATCGCTAGCCTGACGTCTAGGTGGCACCAAAGCCTCACACTGATTCCTCCCAGGCTGGGGAGCCCGCGGGTACCCCACAGACACCTGCTCAACCCAGCGAGTTCGTGCTCAGCTTTGTGGGTTCAGTTCCTCCAAGTACACAGCAGCTGCAAGCTTGTAATTCCTTTCTTCCTTCTACTTTGCTCCATCCCTGGCCTCCTTTTGGAGGTCCTTGCCCTCTCCCCTCTGCCTCAGGGACATCCCAAAGCAAGGACTCCATCTGTTCTTATCAAATGTAAAAAAAAAAAAAAAAAAAACACTACTGAAAAGAGAATACAACAAATAACATGAAATTCACACTTAAACTTCAGTTTTTAAAAAAATTATCACAGCAATATTTTCACATGGTTCAAAACAATAAGCTCCTGTTGAACCTCTTCAGATAATTAAAATACTGTAGTAACTTCTCGACTCTAGGAACACCACCGGCGTATCTGCTCCGGCAGATCACCAGCCAGACACTCTGTTCTGATACGGCTTTGAAGTGTGGCTAGTTAACAAAACGAGAATTCATTCATTCATTCATTCATTCATTCATTCATTCATTCATTCATTCTGTCTGCAAGTATCTACTGTGAGCCACTAGGTCGGACACTGCTGGAGGCCAGAAATTAGACTAGGTCCCTTCTGGCCAAGCGCACATCCCACGGTGGAGATAAACTCCAGGAATGCCAGGTGCTAAGTCCTAGGAAGAGAAATAGAGCAGGATTCCGGGTAGGGGTGATGGGCAGGTGTCAGTGGTCCAGAAAGATCGCTCTGAAGGAGTGATTTTGAGCAGAACCCTAAACACGGCTTGGGGAGCAATTGGTGGGGGCGGAAATATCCCTGTCGGCTGTGGAGCGGCCCCGTCCCCCGCGAGGTGAGAGCGAGAAAGTTGGGATTCCTGGCTCTGCTCGGCCTTCGGCCGGCGCCCCCGCCGCCCCGGGCTCTCTCGCTGCCTGGAGCACTGTCCCTCCGTGGGAGGGAGGGTCCCCCTCACGTTCCCTGGGGCCCCGCCCCCGGCCCCCCTCCCTGCCCGGCGCACGCCACCCCCCACCCCACCGCGGGGGGGACCGCGGAGCCGCGGCCACGCGGAAACGTAAAGTTTCTGCGGCTCAAAGTGACGCAAAAATTCTTGAAGAGCTCTTTGGCGGCGGATATCTAGAGATCAGACCATGTGAGGGCACGAGAGTACAAATACGGCCGCTCGGGCGCCCGCTCCCGCACAGGCAGCCGCGCCCCCGCTGCCTCGAGGGCGCGAGGGCCGCCCCGCCTCGGAGAGCCCCGGACCAGCCTCCGCACGGACTCCCGGCAGGTGGGTCGGCCTGCCTCGCGGCGGGTCCGCGCTCCTGCCCGCACACCCCATCCCGCGGGGCCTCCCCGGGCGCGGGCGCGGGCGTGTGTGCGCCGCGCGCTGGGCTCCGCGCCCCGCCGCCGCCCTCGCCGGGAGGACGGGCGAGGACGGCCGGCGCGCCCGGGGACGGGGCGAGCGCCGAGGGGACTGGGGGCGGGGGGCGGGGGGCGGCACTGGAGGGCTCCTTTGTCTACCGCACGCGGGGGCAGTTCCGATGGCCTGGGGACCGGAGCAAGACCCTGTGAAGACGGGCTCAGGCTAAGCGCTGTTCTGCGCGTCGGGCAAAGTTGCTTTAGTTTCAGCTCGCTGCTTGCGCTGGGTCCTCACTTACCCACGGCGTGCAGGTGGCTTCGTGCAGAGGCACTTCTGCAGGGAGCGTTCTGGTTGACAGCCCAAGTATCTGGAGAAATCTCTAAGTGGACTCTTACGTGGGACGGGTCTCCGGGCGCCTGGGTTGTTTTCACTGGCAGAGCCGGTGCACGCTCCGCCGTCGGCCGGGCCGTTCCGAACGTACGGGAAACTCAAACTGCAGCGAGCTGTTGGGCACGTTCAAGTGCGTAACCGTCGATTGCTAAAGAAAATGTGTGCATTTAAATATGTCTTTTGAAAACACTCTTTGGAGCTGAAGAACCCAAAGGAGCACGTTTCCTTTTGCACTGGGTCTTTTGCATAAAGAATTTCTTGTTCAGTTGGGGTTCTGAAGAATTTGAGAGGGGTAGAATTGCTAAGAGGACATTACAAACGCGCGCGGGTGTGTTTATGATCAATTTTGTCCAGAAAAATGAACCAGGTCAATGGATTATTTATGAGCCTGCTAGCTCTCATCATGGTAAGACTAGATCAAATATTGAATGTGTTTTGACTTCAGTTACATAGGAAAAATGTCTAAGGAAGCAACATTGGGATTTATGTTTAATGCAGGCCCACTATGGGCGGCGTTAGCATTTGGGTCTTGAGCGGTGGAGGGAAACACACAGCTTTGACTCTGTCCCATTCCCTGCGTTTGTGTGGAGTCCCTGATGCCAGGAAGGTGGCTTTCCTACCACAGACTGGGGTGGGGGTGGCTGCCTCCAGCGCCACCGAGGAGAGTCAGGTTCTGAGGAGGCTGGTGCAAACTAAGCAAACCATTTTGTGCATGAGCTTTTCTTTTTTTCACTGAACTTGAACAAGAGCAGATCGAGACTGCTTCACAATTAATTAGAAGGCTCCTCAGCACTCTGGTGACCCGTGTGGGACGTTTCAGGAATCTAAGAGCAGCAGAGATACTCAAACCCATTTCTTTCGGTCTCTTGCTTAAGAAACATATACTAGGGGTGGGGAGAGGGCTGACGGTGGGGACAGAATAATGTTGAAGTTTTAATGGAATCAGCAAAACCTCAGAAATTCCTCTGTGGGGGATTTTTAGAGTTGTCTGAGCATAATGATGACGCTCGGAGAAGCATGTCCAAGAGTTTCACGAGTGGGCGATGTGGCCGTGGGGTGGGGGTGCTTGGCTGGTGCTTGGCTGGAGTCTCCGAGGGCAGGCGTGCAGGAACGTCCCCAATGTCCCCTTCCGAAGAGAAACACAGATGATGCCAGAAATTAAGCCAGTAAGTGGCAGTTCCTTCTCCTGCGTATCATCAAATGGTTTGATTAGAGAGAACAAAGGCAGGGCCGCCTGAAGAAGTTTAATTTCAATTTGGCTTCATGAATCAACAGAATATGGTCATGATTTGACTTTTTTGAAGAAAGATGCCTGTGTGACCAAAGGGAGAATTATGCATTTTTTTCTGTCAGAAGGTACCTCACGCCTTAGCTCTTCCCATCCCAGGTCCGCTCCTCTGGCTGTCACAGTCCTCAGCTGTAATTGAGGGCAGGAGGGGGCCCTGCGTGACATGATGTCCAAGTCTCCTCCACTTCTTCTGTGACTGTGACCCTAATCTCTCTGCTTTAAACAAACACGACTTGAAAGGATGCTGCAAAATGCCGGAGCACCGGGACTCTGCCCAGATGTTGCCATCAAATCAGGGTCCCCTGAGGAACCCCCAGGCGTCGCTTGAAGGCAGAGGTTTGCACAAGTCAAGTCTTGCACCTCATCCACCCACAGGCAACAGGAGCCCGAGTTTCCCCGCCCCCCACATCCCCTTTGCAGCATGCCCAGCGTGGGGTTCAGTGGAAATGGCCTCCAGGCAGTATGATTTGGGCCGTGCCCATTTTCTTTCCAGGTTTGTGGTCTCCCATGTTAACAGCAACAGTCTTGGGTGTGGAGTTAAAGATCTGATAAATCGCCCCACTTCTGCTTTCCTGGGGCAAGTGAGACTTACTCATCCTGCTCCTGTGGGGAATTAGTCTCTGGGCTTAACCTTCTAGCACCCTAAGGAAAGAGAATAGTCATCTTTCCAGGAGGGACCCAGGTGGAAAAATAGACGACAGTGGCCTGTGGGAGATAACTGGCGGAAGTGATTTTCCCTGAGCAGAGGGTGAACTGCTTTTCTAGGGTGGGCGCAAGACCCACCAGAGCTGACGCAGCCCCCATCTTTCTCGGCGCAGCTCATCATACTGACTTGGGTCCATTTTCAGAAATGGTCTCTGAGTAACCGCTCTGTGCAGGGGCATTCCCTCAGCCTGACCAGGGCTGGCTGTCCGTGAGTGGGAAGATCAGTGCGCCTTTACTGGATGTCCATAACACGTTTTTAAAGCAAGGGAGTGTGCTCCCAGCCCTGTGTCCATGTGGTGACAAAATGTGGAGAGATGAGGCCAGTGTGAGGCCATTTGTCATCTTTCCTCCTTTCTTTGGGCTCCCCTGGAAGCTCGCAGATCTCCCTTGCTTCCACCCCAACCTTGGACCAACGGTACTCGTTAGTGGGTATTTAAGCCATAGGCTTTTTAAGTTTTTTGTTTTTTTTTTAAGATTTTATTTATTAGAGAGAGAGAGAGAGAGATCATGAGCAGGGGAGGGGCAGAGGGAGAAGCAGGCTCCCTGAAGAGCAGGGAGCCTGATGCAGGGCTCCATCCCAGGACCCTGGGATCATGACCCGAGCCAAAGGCAGACACTTAACCAACTGAGCCACCCAGGCACCCCTAGGCTTTTTACTTTTAATTTATTTTATTTTTAAGATTTTATTTTTAAGTAATCCCTATACCCAGTGTGGGCTCGAACTCTCAACCCTGAGGTCAAGAGTTGCACGCTCCACTGACTGAGCCAGCCGGGTGCCCCTAAGCCATAGCGGACTGGATATCCTGTCAGGAATCCCAGGACCCCCCTGGACTGCAGGGCGAGAGATGAACACAAGCGGTGTGGAGACGTGGAGGTCATGTGGCTGGGCCAGCCCGATGGCCAGGGTCTCCAGGCACTGACAAGCAGGAGAGATGGTATGGGGAAGGACTCCTGGGACTCTGAGGTCCAGCTCTTTCTGCCATCATTTGAGGGAGGGAGGGAAGAAGTGGGGGGTGGGGTTGGGGGGAGGGGGTGACAAGGCCAAGTGGCAGATCTGGGAGAGCCAGTTGCGTGCTCCAGGAGAATCCAGAGCTGGCGGCTGGGAGGCAGGCGGATTAGAGGCAGCGAGTCAGCAGGGGGCCTTGGCCTTCTTGTGTTTTTGTGTGATTTTTCTGGGCACATTCAAAGAAAAAGAACATTTTCTTTCCATTACTACTGAGCTGCTGAATGAAGATAAAATAAACAGAGCTTTCCCCTCTCACTAAGGGACTCCCTCGAATTTAGGGAGGGGCAGAGCTGGAAGGGCTCCAGATCCCCGGGGTTTACTCCAGCCCGCCCGCGGCTGTGAGGGCTCAGCCGGGCCTGCCACTGCTACTCTCCCGCACCTCTGGTCTTCCCTCTCCCCTGGTGTGTGGTTTTTAAGCACTAATCAAGCTAGCTGGCTCTGTTCCCTGTTTCAGAGGAAAGGAGCGGGGCTGGAGGAAAGGGGAGGGAGGCCCTGCCCAGAGAGAGAGGGAGGAGAGGGGAGATAATGCTATTCTGGGCGCGCCCCAGGCCCCCGCAGGGACATCTGACTGACTTGAGGTTTCCCAGCACTCCTAAGTCTAGAATGATTTTCCTCCCTCCACCCCAGTTTTTTCTTTTAAAACATTTCAACTGAAAAGTCAGAGAAATGGTCCAGCGAACCTTCTTCCCTCAGAGCCGACAGTCATTAACGTTTTGTCATGTTCGTGTGTGACTCGCTCTAATTTTTGCCTGTGTAATATATATAGTTTGATACATTCTGTATCATATGTGTGACAAAATTCATGTAACAATGAGACAATCTATATATTATATAATTTTTTTGTTGAACCTCAGAGTTTGCAGACATCTAAGTACTTCACCTCTTGTCTCCTAAGAACAAGGACATCTGCCTACATAAGCAGAGCCCCATTATTATCACATTTGGGAAGCAGTTTGATAAACTACTATCAAATATACAAATATTGGGCGCCTGGGTGGCTCAGTTGGTTAAGCGACTGCCTTCGGCTCAGGTCATGATCCCGGGGTCCTGGGATCGAGTCCCGCATCGGGCTCCCGGCTCGGCGGGGAGCCTGCTTCTCCCTCTGACCCTATCCCCTCTCATGCTGCTTCTCTCTCTCTCTCTCTCAAATAAATAAATAAATAAAATCTTAAAAAAAATATATACAAATATTACAGTCCTTATTTAAATTTCCCCCACTATCTCAGTGGTGTCCTCTGTAGCATAAAGGGTTACTTCTTGAGACCACAGACTCCCAGGGGTCGAAAACCACCTCTTGCCCTCACCTCTGTGCATCTGAGGCCTAGATCAATATTGCGTAACGATGAACTGATTTTCATGAATGTTCCCAAACTGCGTGCATGACACATTGTAAAGCACATTTCAGAACTTCTTGACCTAAGAATATAGGTCCCTTCAGGCAACATTCCCTAAATCACAAACATCTTGTGGCCTCTGTGGCCCCCTCCACTCTGCTGCTTGACCTCAGCCCTTGGCTCCACTGTGTCCTCCCCACTCCCTGCCCCACCCTGGGAAATGGGCCCAGCTCCCCCTTTCCTCTTGCCTCCACCACTCCCATTGTACTTAATTCGACTTCAGACCCCCTTTCTCCCCCCCCCCTCTGCTCCACCCTCACTTCCTAACCGCACCCCGCCCCCCCCCCTTCTCTCTCTCCCCCTCTCCCTCCCTTGGCTCCCTTTGTGGGTTTAATCGTGTCTGTTTTACGCAAAAGTAGTTTTAGTGATATACTTCGTATTAAGGAAGAGAAAAATCTGTGTTTG
>NW_028028957.1:0-593 GCF_054177405.1 Leptonychotes weddellii
CTAAAGACTGGCTGACATAATAAAGGAGGGGAAAAAAGAGAAAAAAAATAATTCTAGATTAATCCATGGGTGGACATACTATTTAAGTTGGAAGTGGGGGAGAAAGATATATATAGAAGGATGGATGATGGGGCACCTGGATGGCTCAGTTGGTTAGCAGCTGACTCTTGATTTCAGCTCAGGTCATGATCTCAGGGCCATGAGATTGAGCCCTGCATCCAGCCCTGCTCAGCATGGAGCCTGCTTAAAGATTCTCTCTCCCTCTCCCTTTGCCCCCTACCCACCCCGCTCATGCTCCCTCCCTCTCTCTCTCTCAAAAAAAAAAAAATGATGGATGACACAAAATATAGGAAAAACTTTCATGACGGGGCATAAATGTAGCCTATATTTTCCCTAAAACACATAGCTAGTGAGTAGCAGAACAGGAATTTGAATACTCTTCTCTATGATTCCAATTCTCATAACTAAGATCTGTTGTCTTCTCTTCTATGATAGAGAACTTAATGGTTGAAGATACAACAACTTCTTTCAAGATACATCTCCAAAAGTGGGGGGCGGAGCAAGATGGCGGAGGAGTAGGAGACCTGGATTTC
>NW_028028958.1:0-593 GCF_054177405.1 Leptonychotes weddellii
TTTCTGTTATTTTCTCTGGATAATTTTAAGCAAGGTTCTGGAACATTGAACTATGCTGTGTGAGTAACTTTTGCCTTAATTATTAAAATACCTTTATGAATTTGGTGTTTTTATTTTTTATGGAAAGTCTCTTATTCCTCTCCCAATAGTGCCTTGGTTATTCTTGAATTTTCATTTTTTTAAGTACATTTAGCATCAACTTATAGAGTTCCATTATTTAAAAAAACTGAGATTTTTAATTGAAATTTCATTCAAGCTATTGTTGAATTTGGGGAAATTAATGCATTTTATATTAAATATTTTTATCTTTGAACATTATATATCCTTACTTATATATAAGACTTCTTAAAAGTCTTTCAAAATTTTTAAATTTCTGTACAAGCATCTCAAAACATTTCATCAGATTCATTTTCAGGCACCATATATTTGTATTTGCAGTTGAATTTAGTGTCTTGATTTAAATGATGCTAACTTTGTTGCTAATATTTTCTACATAGGAACCATACCATGAGCAAATATAATGAGAGTTTTGTTTCTTCTTTCTAATCAACACAGTTTCTATTTATTTTTCTTGTTCTAATATCTGGTTAGAT
>NW_028028959.1:0-593 GCF_054177405.1 Leptonychotes weddellii
CTCGGGGCGGGGGGCGGGGGGTTGAGTTTGAGCCCCGCATTGGGGATAGAGATTATTTTTTTAATTAAAAAAATAAAAAAGTACAATTCTTGACACAACATAGAGGTGAAACCTGCGTTTTCTTCCCATGTGGCAATCTGTGTTTTCGCTGGAAATAGGCACAAGAAGGCACTTCTTATGTGCAGGTAATATTTTATTCCTTCCTCTGGTTACTGGTTACATTGCTGGTACCTTGTGAAAATTCATCTTGCTGCATATTTATGAAGTATGCAATTTTATGTATATTATGCTTTTAAAAGTTTACTTAAAAATTAAACAAGATTAAAGGCATTTTTGTCCACTGGCAATAAATACAGTGCTCTAAACGCATCCCACCTTCACATTCCATAGAGGGTCAAAGTCTCCCTTGAACCACAAGACACCTCCAGTGTATGGAGGGATTCCACAGAGCATCTATTTCCTGTGGTTAAGCTAATTCAGCACTCGGGATGTTTTTGTCAAGAGTGTGGGAGCTGGAGACTGGTGGCTGTTGATCACTGTCCTTCTCCAAGCTGTGTCGGATCCCATATCCAAAGTATATGGCAAATCCTAGT
>NW_028028960.1:0-593 GCF_054177405.1 Leptonychotes weddellii
CAGCCTCGACCGTCCAGAGCCAAGCCACTGAGCAAGAGGAACGCTCCATCCTCTCTTGGAGCCACACCCCTCACGACAGCAGGCACACGTGGACGGGCAGGCTCTCAGCCAGGTGAAGGAAATCCTACAGTCAATGTCTACACCTGAGACGATGGAAGGCTTACCGTCTTAGCGATGCATCCACAGAGCGCCCACCCTGTGCTGAACAACACTTCTTCCGGCCAGCCGGCCAACCTCAGCACATCCAAGGACAGGAAAGCCTTCTTTCCTGGGCCAACAGCGAGCCCGGCGTGGACACCGAACCTGAGAAGCGGGGACAAAGGGCACACATGTGTGACAAAAGGATCCAGGTGCTCAGGTCGCCAGACCGCTCAGAATGCATCCGGGGGGCAGGCTCGCATCTGCCTGTCCTGTCCCTCTGTCCCCCAGGCAGGGCTGGGTGCACTTGGGCAAGAGGCCCCGTGGCAACTCTCCAGGGCCACGGGCACGAGAGTCTGTGTGGCCGTGGGAGTCAGTTTGGGAGTGTGTGTGAGTGTGCGGAAGGGGAGTTTGGGTGGGTGTGGACGTGGGCTTGAACTCTCTGTAGTTCGTGT
>NW_028028961.1:0-593 GCF_054177405.1 Leptonychotes weddellii
TTTAAAAAAGCATTAAAATCAGGTTTGCCTCCAACTTTTTCTTTGCAATGCTAAGCAAGGAGATAAGAGAGAAATGTCCTCAGAGCTCTTAGAGAGGTTTGGCTGTGATCTGAGAGTCTATGTCCAGCCAGTTCACTGAAATGCATTCCCATGTATGCATATACTCAGAAATTACACACTCATGGTTCTTCTTAGAAAAAATTATTTAAATATGTACTCAGTTGATAAAAGGACAGAACACTTATGGATCAGCATCTGAACATTTCTTTGATTTCACTCCAGAGATTCTTTGTTCCCTTAAAAAATATATTACCGATTGTTCATAATTTATTCATATTTCCTTCACGTTCACTCAATGACCCTTTTCTGCCCCAGAATCCCATCCCGGATGCCATACTACATTTAGTTGTTATGTCTCCTTAAGCTCCTGTGGTCTGTGACATTTACTTAAACTTCCCTTGCTTTTCATGACCTTGACAATTTTGAGTACTGCTCAGGTGTATTGTAAGTTGTCCTTGTATTGAAATTTGCCCAACATTTCTCTCATGATTAGGCTGGGTGATAGGTTGGAGTTATAGGACTGGGTCTCATGA
>NW_028028962.1:0-593 GCF_054177405.1 Leptonychotes weddellii
TCGTCTTCCCCATCCCCTTCTCCGTTCACTTGGATGGGACAGTAGAGCTAAGGAATCCCCCTGCTCCTGGGCTTACGTCCTGGCTCCGTTCCATCCCTGCCGGGTGCCCTCAGGCCCGTGCCCTCCCCTCTCTGTGCTTCAGTTCCTAGATTTCTAGAATGGGAATGATGATAATGATCATCATCATTACAGAGTTGTTATGAGTATTGAATAAGGTAAATTGCTCAGCCTCATAATTACCAAAACTATTTTGGGAAAACAGCTTCCAGAAGTCTTGTGGTCTCAATTTGCTTATCCATGAAGTGACGTGGATAGCCCTTCTCTTTGCTGATGACTATGAAGATATCCTCATGCATGAGGTTTATAGGTCTTAGTGTGGTATCTTTGAAGGGAAAATACCATCAGCTTAATTATTACCCTTCCTAAGAATCTCTCATGCTGGGGCGCCTGGGTGGCTCAGTTGTTAAGTGTCTGCCATCGGCTCAGGTCATGGTCCCAGGGTCCTGGGATCGAGCCCCGCATCAGGCTCCCTGCTCCGCGGGAAGCCTGCTTCTCCCTCTCCCACTCCCCCTACTTGTGTTCCCTCTCTCGCT
>NW_028028963.1:0-593 GCF_054177405.1 Leptonychotes weddellii
TGCAAATTTAGCTTTTCCAGCCTTTTAAGTGAAGGTATCAAGTAATAACAGGATTAGGGAATGGGAGTTAGGTCCCCACATCTATATTGTCTGCTTCCAGTCATGAGTCTGTTAAGATTGTTTAAGGTTAGATATCTTCATGGATAAAATGGTGGCAAATGCATCCTTTACTTATTTTCGGTCATACAACATTAATTATTTTTAGGGCAACTAAGAGCTGCAAAGTCTTTTTGTTGATATCAGATATAGATTATTCCAAGGTGCTATTCTGAAAAGAAAATAGAGTATAAGTGGTAAGCAAGAGATAATTATAATTCCTGAATTTCTCAATAAATTAAAATACATGTACTTAAAATTGCATCAGCTTTTGCATTTTAAGTTCTATAACAATTGCTTTTTGGGTGTCCGGTATTTCTCTCTTTATTGCCTTTTATCTCTGGTGTCAAGCATTTGGTGTCCACCTGGAAGTAACTGGACTAGTGAACCACAAAGCCTGATTTCCCTACAGAAGGCTTTCATCGTACATGCCAACAGGAGTCAACCACTTGCTTGCTGGGTTCTCATTCACCATTGGAATGGACGTCCCCCTCACT
>NW_028028964.1:0-593 GCF_054177405.1 Leptonychotes weddellii
AAGATGGCGGAGGAGTAGGAGACCTGGATTTCGTCTCCTCTCAGGAATTCAGCTGGATAGGGATCAAACCATTCTGAACACCTACAAACTCAACAGGAGATTGAAGAAAAGAAGAGCAACAACTCTCTCATCAGAAAAGCGACCACTTTCTGGAAGGTAGGACGGGCGGAGAAGTGAATCCGAGGCGATATTCGGGAGGTTCGGGGGAGGGGCCTCTGTCGGCCGCTTCTGGCAAGTGATAGAACCACGGAGCACAAAATCGGAACTTTTGAAAGTCTGCTCCGCTGAGGGACGTCACTCCGGTGGCTAAGCGAGGGGTGGAACCCTGCGGGACAGTGTGGTCTCAGGACCCTCGGGGTCACAGAAAGACCAGGGGTGCCTGAGTGTGGCAGAGCTCCCAGGTAACGGAGCAGGGAGGCCGGCTGCAGAGGCGGAGCCCAGGCGCGGGCTCTCAGCTCGGGGTTGCCATAAACCATGATCCGTGGCACAGTCGGGCCACTGCTCCTCCAGCAGGGACCCAACAAGCAGCAGATCCGGGGAGACTCACCTTCTTCCCCCGGGAGGAGCGGCGTGGGAGTGCACCGCAGGGATCT
>NW_028028965.1:0-593 GCF_054177405.1 Leptonychotes weddellii
TGCTTTGTGCCTGTGTCTCCTTTGCAAGATGCTGGAGCTGTAATGGGCACTGTGTGGGAGTGTTCTGGTGTGTGCTGTACTGGGGTTGCCTTGTTGGGACTGCTGTAGCTCCAGCAGGTATGGGTGTGATGGTCCTCCTTGGGGGGATTGCTGAGGCTGAAGTGGGCTAGCAGCTGGGGCTCCCTAAGGCAGCCAGCTGGCCAGAGTACCCTTCCCTGGAGCAGGAATTTTTAACTCAGGGGGTCCGATTCCGAAATTTCTAGTTTATTTTCCCCCAAAATCAATTACAGTCGACCCTTGAACAGGTTTGAGCTGCATGGGTCCACTTATATGCAGATTTTTTTTTTTTCAGTAAATACAATTCTGTAACTGTATTTTCTCTTCCTTATGATTTCCTTAATAAGATTTTCTTTCTTTTTTTTTTTTTAAAGATTTTATTTATTTATTTGACAGAGAAAGACACAGCGAGAGAGGGAACACAAACGGGGAGTGGGAGAGGGAGAAGCAGACTCCCTGCCGAGCAGGGAGCCCGATGCGGGACTCGATCCCGGGACTCCAGGATCACGACCTGAGCCGAAGGCAGTCGCTTAACC
>NW_028028966.1:0-593 GCF_054177405.1 Leptonychotes weddellii
GAAATGCTCCTGCCAAGCAGAAACGGTCTTTATTGCTGTAACTGCATCCAGGCCGGATTTCAGTGGTGGTTCCAGTCATGGTGGCCCTCTTATTTAGGTCAAAATACAAGAATTATATCATCTAATTCTAGAGGATCGGGTGATGTGGAGACACAGAACACGTTCGGATGGTCGTGAATGTTCGAGACCCCGCTGGTGTGAGCCGAGCCTCACCTGCAGGCGACCCTGGATCCCGGAGCCCTCATGGTGTGA
Organism: Leptonychotes weddellii; assembly: GCF_054177405.1. Lineage (NCBI taxonomy): Eukaryota > Metazoa > Chordata > Mammalia > Carnivora > Phocidae > Leptonychotes > Leptonychotes weddellii. The sequence continues at coordinate 253 of NW_028028966.1, forward strand.
TCTTCCTCCTTCCTGGGGGGCCCGATGACCCCGGGCACCCCCTGACGCTTCCGGGCCTCCTTGGGCTGCCGGGGGAACAGCGGGAGCAAGAGGGCCCCTTGGGAAAGGCCGGCCGGTGGACTTGATGTTGGCCAGCAGGTGCCCTTGGCGATCACTTCTCAGCGCCTCGAGCTTTCCCTCGGTCAGCACAGCTGCCACGCAGCCTTCTGGAATTCTCTTCTCATGAAGAGGACCTCCCGGTGACAGTGGCAGGGGGTTCTCTCCAGCTCTGTGCCCAGGTCCTTGGCCATCTTCCCGTGGGGCTCGCGAATCTGCCACGTGGAGCTGGGGTTCGTGCCCAG
>NW_028028967.1:0-10487 GCF_054177405.1 Leptonychotes weddellii
GGGCGCCCTCACACGCGACACAACCCGAGGACTGGATCCCCTCCTTCACAATGTAACCCCAGGAACCAGGTTCCCTCACACGATACAGCCCGAGGACCGGGTCCCCTCACATACAGTACAACATGGGGGCCGGATGCCGTCATACATGACACAGCGCTGTGGCCTGGGTTACCCTCATACACAACACAACCCGGAGGCCAGGTCTCCTCATACACGACACAACCCTGGGGACTCCCACTGCACCCCCTCAGGAAGCTGGCGCCCTAACTTAACGGAAGCAAGCCCTGCCTAGTGACCTCTTCCAAGACTAATTCCAGAAGGAGGGGGAGCCGCTCTGCGGGGAGACCTGTGACAGCTGCCCCTTGGCCCTCAGGTCAGCCTTTGTGTGCAGCTTTGGGGTGAGGTGATTCAAGGGCACGTTCTCTTGGGGCTTCCACCCAAACCCCAAACCTAGCGTCAACACGAGGAAACAACCAGACAAACCCCAACTGAAGGGCGTCCCACAAATGCCCACACAGTGCTCAACACGCTCCGGGTTCAGAGGGGCCAAGGAGAGGTGACAGACGAATGTAACACGTGTCGTGGATGGTGTCCCAGGACGGAAAGGAAGAGCCGGGCGACTCTAGAAAGACCAGGAACGTAGTCAGAAGAGCACGCTGCCTCACTGTCCACATTTCCCAAAACTGAAATGTTTTTGGGATAAAATGCTTATCTTCTTCTTAATTTTAAGTGCATCTAAAACCTGGAAGCGAATATCCTGGAATGTAAATGGTCTCTCTGTTTCCGGGGTCAGAACCACAGGCAGTTCTTACTCTTTTTCTGTTCTGCGTTTTCCCAGTTCTGCGTCAGACCCCTACCTGGAAACCATTTAAAATCAGGCAAAAATGATTCTTTAAAATTCGAAGTAACTCAGACTCTGAAAGTTTCACAGTGAGCATGCAGGTGTGTGTGGGTCTGAGACGTGGGAGATGCCCAAGGCCCTGGGTTAGGGTTAGGGGAGTGGCCTGGCCAGGGCGAGACCCCGCGCAAGGGGCACCGGGTGAGCCACAGGCCCGCTCTGGTCTCAGGGAGGTCCCACCCCCAGGTCCCACGCACCTCACCGGCACTACAGACTGCACAAGACGCTGCCCCACTCCCACCTGGGCACGCGGTGCCCGTCAGAGCCCCCATCTGGGCACGTCCTCCTCTGGGGGGGGTTGAGGACCAGTGTCCCGTCCCATCCCTGTCCCCACCACGTGGCTGGTATGTTCCTCAGGATCTGATCGTCCACGTGAGAGACGTGAGCCACCCTGAGACGGAGCTGCAGAAAGCCAGCGTTCTGTCCACCCTGCGCGGCCTACACCTGCCCGCCCCGCTCCTGGACTCCGTGCTGGAAGTTCATAACAAGGTGGACCTGGTGCCCGGGTGAGTGGACCCCCGCCCACCCACTGCCCCACGACCCTGGAGCCTCGCTTCTGGCGAGTACCGGTGATGGGCCTGTGTGACGGGGGCCTCGACGTGGCTGATGACAGAGCAGGCTGCTGTCATGCAGGCGCTGGAGGCAGCTTCCCGTGGCGCGTCCTCCCGTGGCACGTCCTCCCCTGCTTTCAGGAAGAAAAGGGAGGTAGCGCGCCCTTCCCCCACCTGCCTGCTGTGAAGGGCCGGAACTCGCAAGAATCAGCAGGCCACCAAGCAGCGTATTTCGGGGTGGTGTGTTCTGAGCCCCCCGCCCGCACAGACCCCGTATCTCACTACGTACTCATCATGGTTTCCTCTGTGTTCCTGTCCGACGGGGCCGCGTCCTCTCCTGACACACACGGAGGGGGTCACGGTGGGGGCCCGTGGGCGGGGGCCCCTGGAGGACCCTCGCTCCGTCTTCCCGAGGCTGAGCAGGGTCTGCTGGCTGTCCCCCCACAGGTGTAGCCCGGCGGGACCACAGGCTGTCGCCGTGTCCGCTCTCCTGGGGCACGGGCTCCCGGAGCTGAGAGCCCGGCTGGAAGACGCCGTTCTGAGAGCCACGGGAAGACAGGTCCTCACCCTCCGGGTCCGGCTGGCGGGCACGCAGCTGAGGTGTGTGGGGCTGGCCCGGGGGGGGCCGTGGCCTGCGGTGGCCGAGCAGGGTGTGGAGGTGTGGGAAAGGCGCGGAACAGGCAAGGCGCCAGCACACAGACGTGCCGCGTTGTTTCTGGGTTGCCGTGAACGTGGGTTAATCACCCCACGTGCGGGCGCTGGCTGGCTGTTGGCGTGCCAGGCGTTCCCGGGCCGTGGGCAGTGACGACAAGGTCGTGTGCGGGCTCGGGGACAGAGCTCCCTGGGGGAAGCAGTTCCTGCGAACACGTTCTCACGTCCTCAGCTGGCTGCATCGGGAGGCCACGGTGCAGGAGGTGGACGTGATTCCCGAGGCCGGCGTGGCTGACGTCAGGGTCGTCATCAGCAGCTCCGCCTACGGCAAGTTCAGGAAGCTCTTCCCCGAGTGAGTGGACACTGTGTGGGTTCAGCCGTCCACTGAAGCGGCCGCCGTCCCCTCCGTGGCTGCTCAGGGTGGAAGGGCTGGTGGCTGCCTGCTGTGGCTGGAAGTCAAAGCTCAGCTTGCAGGTGGACTGAGCGGTTCTGGTTCCTGGGGGATCGAGCATGCTTCGTGAGAGCTGGTGTCCCTCCCACAGCGTTTCGGCTACAAGATATTCAAAGCTCTGCTCATGTTTGTAGACCAGTCTTCCTGCTGCTTCCGTGTGTGGGCCGCCCTGCGGAGGTCCTGCCCGTGGTGGCCGTGAGAGGGCCAGTTGGGGTTTCCCCATCTGCTGTGTGTCACAGACTCACAGCTGCTCCCCACGGAGCGTCCTGGACATTGTGACAGTCTCCCGGCCACCCAGAAGTCTCTCTGCACGGGTCGAGGAGAAAACATGGTGCGTCACTGAATCAGCACAAAGCCGGGATGCTCCACGCTCACAGGCAGCCGGCTCCGACGAGGGAGAGACAGGAGGGACCTCGCCTTCCCCACGGCCTGTCACGGACCTGGGCTGTCTTCACCGCAGGTCCCAGGACACACACCCTGCGGCGCAGAACTGGACGCCAGTCCCTCCGCTTTTAGAGACATTCGTACACGTCTGAGCGTGGCGCCGTTGCCCCTTCTCTGGAGGGAACGCTGACGTGAGAGGCCTCTCTGTTGTCACCCTGGGAAATGCTTCACTTCGTTTTCCCCCTTCGAAGTGTGTTCACCCTTACAGCAGTGTTTTGTGAGTGATTCCAGATTTCAGCATTCAGGGATTAAAAATAAAAAAAAAAAATCTGTAGCCTGCCTCGGGGCATGCAGGGGGGTGTGTCTTTCCTGAAGACGGGAGAGCCTTCTCCTTACTCGAGTCCTGAGATGTGAGGACAGAGCAGAGGCTGAGTCGGGGAAACTGAGGTCCCCGCGGTGCTGGTGTGGAAGAATGAGGAGGAGCCGGGATCGAGGAAAGCAGGGAGCACGGGAGCCGGGTTCTCGCCAGAAGGACCCAGCCCCTGACCTTGGCCCAGTCAGACCCACGTCAGCGCCCTGGCTTCCAGAACCGTTTCGAGAATAAATCCCTGTGCTCTGAAGCCCCCACATGTGATCATCTGTCCCAGCGGCCCTGGGACACTCAGGCGCAGGGTCCTGGGGTATCGGTGGACAGGACTGGACGACATCGCCCCGCGAGCTGGCTGTGTGCTGGGACAGCCTCACCCACTCCTCCCACAGGGGCCCCGAGGGCTGAGTGTGGAGCTGATACGAGGTCCTCTGCACTGTCGGGCCCACACAGTGGACGCGGATGGCGCAAGTTCCCCCAGCACCGTCCAGGCTGGCTCAGCGGCTCAGTGGACTGGAGGTGCGAGGCCCCCCAGCCCCATCCAGGCCAGCTCAGTGGACTGGGGGTGCCCGAGGTCCCCCAGCACCGTCCAGGCCGGCTCAGTGGACTGGGGGACGTGAGGTCCCCCAGCCCCATCCGGGCCAGCTCAGGGGACTGGGGGGCGCGAGATCCCACGCAGCACCGTCCGGGCCGGCTCAGTGGACTGGGGGGCACGAGGTCCCCCAGCACCGTCCGGGCCGGCTCAGTGGACGGGGGGTGCGAGGTCCCCCAGCCCCGTCCGGGCCGGCTCAGTGGACTGGGGGGCGCGAGGTCCCCCAGCCCCGTCCGGGCCGGCTCAGTGGCCGGGGCAGGCGTGAAGTCCCGCAGCACTGTCCCAGTCGGCCCAGTGGCCGGGGCGGGCTGCAGGACGGCCCAGGTGTGGCTGGAGCGTCAGGACACCTGCTGCCTCTGGGAAGGCTGATCAGTCCAGGAGACCCACCAGGCTTTCTGCTTCACTCAGCTCAGCCCCTGGGGGATTTACTCCTACGGGGTCTCCGAACAGACCCCAGGGGGCAGGGAAGCATCCTGCATGGGCCGCCCCAACCCCTGAGGCCCAGCCCAGTCCACATGCCCCTGGGTGTGTGCTCCACTCTGCCCTGAGCCCCCTCGGCCATGCTCTGCCCGGTCCCTACGCCAGGGGCACATACATCTCCCCAGACCCCCTCTCTGGGCTCTGACCGATCCACCCCAATTCCTCCCTGTGCAGGAGACACAAGGAAGGGGTGGGCATGGGTCAGGCCTCTGGTCCCTCACTCTCCTTCTGGCACCCCCCCTTCCCCCTGCCGCCTGGTATCCCCACCCCGTCCCAAAGGCCCCACCCCAAGGCTTGGAGACTGCAGGGTCCTGACATCTGCTGTGGATGCTTATCACAGTGGGGTCTTGCTGAGGAGGTGGCTGGGGGTTCCAGGGGGCCTGCAACAGAGGGTTGGGGGCCTCGGGGGGCCTGGGAGGGAGAGTCAGGGGTTTCCGGGGCCTGGGAGGGAGAGTCAGGGGGCTTCTGGGTCCTAGGAGGGAGGGCCACAGGTTTCGGGGGCCACACAGAGAGGGTATCGAGCTTCCCATTGGGGGGAACAGGTACAAGACCGCCCCCCACCCCGCTCCCCCTGCCAGCACCCAGGCTTCCCCAAGACCCCTCTATCTGCAGAGGGGCTTCTCCCCTCCCAACTGCGGGGCCCACCGTGCCCAGAGGAGCCGGGCCCTGAGAACAAAGCCACGTGCTGGGAGGGCGGCAGTCGCTGCAGGAAGGGAGCCCACCCAGACCCCCGCAGTGCCCCCACCCCAGATCTGATGTGGAACCAAATATGGGCTTGACCCAGAGCCGCCATCACGAGATAGTCGTTCACCCAGCCGACCACGCACACTGCCGGGCGCTGTGAAGAGCTGAACCACACCGCCGCCTCCTCTGAGGGCTGGCCGTCCACACCTTCAGCCACGGCGTTGTCTGCCAGGCAGATCCCTCAGAGAGCTCACCCCTCGGATACAAGTCTCATCTTTAAAATTAACTACACGGGGCCAGGGGGACACCTGGCTGGTCCAGTCGGTGGACCTCGGGGTTGTAGGTTTGAGCCTCACCTTGGGTGTAGAGTTAACTTGAAAGTAAAATCTTCAGGGCGCCTGGCTGGCTCAGTCGGTTAACCGTCTGCCTTCGGGTCAGGTCATGGTCCCAGGGTCCTGGGATCGAGCCCCGCATCGGGCTCCCTGCTCCACGGGAAGCCTGCTTCTCCCTCTCCCACTTCCCCCTGCTTGTGCTCACTCTCTCTCTCTGTCAAAAATAAAATCTTAAAAAAAAAATTTAATTAAAAAAAAAAGGTAAAGGGGCGCCTGGGTGGCTCAGTCTTTAAGTGTCTGCCTTCGGCTCGGGTCATGATCCCGGAGTCCTGGGATCGAGCCCCACATCGGGCTCCCTGCTCGGCAGGAAGCCTGCTTCTCCCTCTCCCACTCCCCCTGCTTGTGTTCCCTCTCTCGCTGTCTCTCTCTGTCAAATAAATAAATAAAATCTTTAAAAAAAAAAAAAAAGGTAAAATCTTCAAAAAAAATGAAATGAACTGTGTAATCTTTCCTTCATGTCTGCACTGAGGAACTTAAAATACCACAGAACTCAAAAGTTGCATCCAGGGGCACCTGGGTGGCTCAATCGGTGAAGCATCTGCCTTCAGTTCCGGTCGTGATCTCGGGGTCCTGGGATCGAGCCCTGCGTCAGTTTTCCCACTTAGCGGGGAGTCTGCTTCTCCCTCTGCCTCTGCCCCCCATTCGTGCTCACACTCTCTCTTTCTCCCAAATAAATAAAATGTTAAAAAATTTTTTTCATCCAGTTTTTTTGTTTGTTTGTTTTTTAAGATTTATTTTTTTTATTTGACACAGAGAGACACAGTGAGAGAGGGAACAAGAGCAGGGGGAGTGGGAGAGGGAGAAGCAGGCTTCCCGCCGAGCAGGGAGTCTGATGTGGGGCTCGATCCCAGCACCCTGGGATCATGACCTGAGCCGAAGGCAGACGCTTAACGACTGAGCCACCCAGGCGCCCTCATCCACTGTTTTAATTTCCAAAGCAACAATAAACTGTGGCCCAGCACTATTTCTGAACAAAGCTCTCCGTGACCTGCAGAACATGCTCGGTGAACATTATGCTTGTACAGACCCTCCCATGCGTTGCCCAGATGGTTTGGTCGCTTGAATGACAGAAACAAAAATGCACAAACACGTCCGACTTTGTCGATCGTCCTCTGGGATTAAACGATCACGTGGACCGTTCCTGACACAAAGACAAGGTACTCGTGGAACAGACACAGACACGGTGGTCCTTGTGTTATAGCATCATTTTCAAGACTATATCCTAAGAAGACCTAATGTCTAAGGACTGTTCCATTGTAGGAGGAATATTCCAGAACACGAGATACACAGAAACTCCTGGATCCCCTGTTAAGGTGGGAAGAAAAATAAGACAGTGTAATTGGCATTCACCTTTTGGCCAAGAATTGGAAACCACCAGCTCCATAACCCTCATGTGCAAAAGGAGGGACTTCTGACCTTTGGGGTCATGAAGTTGGAACCCTGAGTACCGGGAAGCAGAGCTAAGGCCTCTAGCACGATGCCCGGCCGCCCATGGGGGGGCGTCTCGTCCAGACCCCCGGGGTTTTAACTCATGGAGGTGGCTGAGGCCAACCACCGAAAGAAGAATTTAATGATTCCCGTCTCCCCACACAGGGGCGGGTGCCCCCTGAGGCCACGAGGAAAACCCCTTTTGGGGCGTGAGGGTTTCCACGGGAAAGGCAAGGCAGGAGAGAGCACTCGGGGCAGTTGTCCAGCGTGAGTAGTGGTGGCGGGCTCTGGGTGACAGGCCCCCGCCCCGGGAGACTGGGGTAGCGGGAAATCAGGCGCAGCTCGCCTCTCGGCGCTTCCCAGACACCGTGTGTCTTACAAATGGAAGGCTGGCCAAGGCTGCGGGCGCCATTCTTCCCACAGTATCTGCTCACTTCCAGTCTCTGCATCCCATTCTGGTAATTGCGGTTCCAGCTCTTCTTTATGAGTCTATTTGTTGTGGTTATCTGTGGCCAGTCGTTATGACTCCGACAACTCAGATGGTTAGCATTTTTAAGCAATAACGTATGTTTTAATTAAGGCACGTACACACTTTAGGTGTCATACAATTGCACGCTTAATAGACGGTAGTGTAAACATAACGTTCATGTGCACGGAAAACCAAAAAACTCATTTGACTCGCTTTACTGCGATCTTGCTGGAACCAAACCCACCCTGTGTCCGAGGAGCGCGAGAATCGGTTCAGCCCGTGAGCTCCGGAGCGCACCCAAGTCAGTGTGGCGTGTGAGCGTTGGAGGAGGGGGCGCTGCATTTCCAAAGAAGACGCGTGCTCCCAAGTACGTTGTTTCTGTCTGTGGGAATCAGCTAGCCCTGAGAGGGGCGGTCTCACCGTTCTGGTCCCCAGACGCCAGAGCATGAGGACACAGAAAAGAAGAAAATACAGTTAACGTCTTTGGTGCTGTGAGAAATGGGTGGCAAATAGATACAGACGGACGGACCCTAAGAAATCGTGGAATGGCGATATGGGAAAAGTGAGAAACGCCCAGTGTGGCCTTGGGAGAAGGGACCAGTGACAGGCGGCCAAAACCACAGACCATCGGCTTCATTTTGGAGATGCTTGAAGGCAGCCTCCCAGCGGGGCTGACGTGCCGAGCAGAGGAAGGGGATGGGAGGAGCACAGACTTGCCACTCCAGGGGAGGGGTGTGAGGACGAGGATGCCACGGCAGCCCCCGGCGTGGGCGTGGAGCTGCCCGTCACACCTGTGTCCGCACACCTCCTTGAAGAGAGCGCTACACGAGGCCTCTGGAGGTGGAAGGGAGCATGTGTACAACACCACTCGCCATCAAACAGCCCCTAAGGGTCCTTCAGTTACCATCAGAGAAGCCAAAGTGAAACCAGCCCCACAGGGCCCATGGTCCTCGGGGAAAACACACGGGCCGTGATGCCGTCAGAATTAGAAGGAGGTTTTCCCCATTTTCGTGGTTTTCTCAGCGTGGTGCACCCACTCCTACCTAACAGACACGGTATGATGGGCTTCACATGGCTCCAGGAAGCCATCAGGACGTCATCCTGCTGCCCTCAAGGCCCCACGGGAAGGGACGACCCACGGCAACCACGGCACAGCTGGGGCTGAACCTACAGGAGCAGACCCCAGGTTCCGGGTCGTTCTTCCTCTCAGGATGCAAGCACATACCACCGTTGATCATCAGCGTGTTCTGCGATCCACCCCAGCAACACGGAAGAACTGTGAGGCCGGGTGCCACCAACGAGGCTGCCCTGATGTCAGGGGGAGGCAGGGACCCCGCCCCAGACCCACTCTTCCCGCCCGCACTCCACGTGAGCTGCAAAAGGGACACGTGAGCATCTCAGCAGCTTCTCGTTGAGTCTTATGACATCACCCACAAACGTGTCTGCACCGATGAAGTCGCCCGCGATGATGTTGGTGCACCGTGCGCCTGGCCCAGGGCACTGCTCCCGGACCCATGTGCTCAGGCACGGCAGGTTCGGGAGGGTCATCTTCCTGAGGGACTGGGACGGGTGCCCGAGGACATACGCCAGGTTCTCCGTCAGGTTGATACCCGCCACAAACAGCCCGCCTGAAACAGGAAGGAGAGAGAGGTACACGGTGCTGCAGACAACCCGCCTCACGCTCCGCCAGCCCACCCCCTTCTCCTCCCACTTCTCATTCCCAGAGTTTCAAGTCTCCATGCAGATGACAGTTCCAACGGCAGAGGGAACATACGTGTCAATGTCAGTGCCGTGCTCCTGTCACCCAAGAGTGGGCGGAATCACGTCCCCAGAGACATCCACGTCCCGACCCCCACGTGGTGGATGGAATCACGTCCCCAGACACGTCCACGTCCCGACCCCCACGTGGTGGATGGAATCACGTCCCCAGACACGTCCACGTCCCGACCCCCACGTGGTGGATGGAATCACGTCCCCAGACACGTCCACGTCCCGACCCCCACGTGGTGGACGGAATAACATCTGCAGAGATATCCACGTCCTGATCTTGGGAAGTTATGAATATGTAACCCTACATGGCAACAGTGACTTTGTGGATTGACCAAGCTAAGGGTGCTGAGGTAGAAGTGATGCTGGTGCCCCGTGGCCTCTGTCATCACACGGGTCCATAAGAAGAGGGAGGCAGGAGGCAGATGTGAGCACAGAAGAGGAACATACAGTGTGCCAATGGAACCAGGAGGAACAAAGATGGGGGCCACAAGACATGGCACCTCCAGAAGCCGGGAATGGAAGGAAACCCACTTCTGCCCCAGAGCCTACAGAAGGCACCAGCCTTGCCGACACCGTGCTGTTAGTTCCGCGACACCCATCTTGGACTTCCACCCTCCGATCCATAGGAAAATACGTGTGTGCTGTTTCTGGCTGTGGGGTGTGTGCTTGTTGTCACAGAAGCAAGTGGAGACCGATGCACAGCACGTGTCAGCCAGTGGATTTCTGGCGGGGCGTCCAGAATGCTCGGAAAGGCAGGGCTTGGCCACGTCGCAGATCTGCTGACGCAGAATCTCGGGGAGGAGCCTGGCAGCCTGCGTTAGGAAGCTGGCAGGCGTCGTTCTGAGCAGCCGGCACTGGCTTGCTGACCCGACCCACAACAAAACAGCAACGGTCACAGAAGCTGGGAGTTTCTGCAAGCAGTCTCCCTTCTATCCCTCAGAGTCCAAGCTCATCAACCACAGAAACACAAGAGAGCGAGATACTACACCACCAACAACTTGCTCCTCCGGTGGCCTCAGGTGGCCTCGGGGCCAGACCTTATGCCCTTCCCTTAGGACACCATGCTCATGGCTTCGGGAATGCAGCTTTGTGAGCATGCAGAGGCCTGAGAATCTGAGCAACATGAGCGCTTGGAGCCACGTGAGTGCCCAGAGCCACACGAGTGCTAGCGCCACGTGAGTCCTTGGAGCCACGTGAGTCCTTGGAGCCACGCGAGCCCTTGGAGCCATGCGAGCCCTCAGAGCCATGTGAAAGTTGGAGCCACGTGAGTGCTGGAGCCACAGGGGCAGATGGAGCCACATGCGTGCTGGAGCCACGTGAGTGCCCAGAGCCACACGAGTGCTAGCGCCACGTGAGTCCTTGGAGCCACG
>NW_028028968.1:0-593 GCF_054177405.1 Leptonychotes weddellii
TCATCTGTGGAAGGGGACGACAATCCTCATCTCCCAGGATTGCTGCGGTATGACATGAAAGCGCCGGACACCGTGACACACTCCTCTCCCTGCCTCCCGCCTCGCTTCTTTCCCACCTCGCCTCTGCAGGGCTCCCGCCACCCGCTGTCCCCACCTTCAGAGCGCCTGAGTGGGGAACTTCCTCAGGCCTCCCATCTCCCGACCTGACCTGTGTGTCTGATGAGCGCCTCCCGTGCCCCCGAGTTACAGGCAGCCCTCCAGCCCTGGCGGGGTGGGGAGCGCGGGGCCACCTGGCGCCTCCCGACCGTGTGTCTCTCATTCTCTGCGCCCCCAGGCTTTTTGTCTCCCAGAATCCGAGTTGGTTTTCCTGCGTCTTATGTTTGGGACTCAGGAGCGAACGACACTTGACGGAGTCACAGGGGGGGGAAGTGAGGGCCAAGAGGGATGTCACAGAGCTTGAAGCCACCAGCGCCAGAATTCAAACCTAATTCATGTAACAGACATTTGTCAAAAGTCCAACTGTGTGCCACGACTCGGAATGCCCCACATGTAGTAAAATCCAGCGTTCTCGAAGCGCGCTGAATGAGCCAGCC
>NW_028028969.1:0-593 GCF_054177405.1 Leptonychotes weddellii
GTTCCTTTTGGTAGAAACTGTCACATAGGAAGCTCATATAGAAACAACCAGGGATTACCATCGGACTCCCACTGGAGCTACCTGTGCTGAAGAAGTGTTCAGTGTGAAGAAGTGTTCAGCCACGGTTCACAGGGCATCCCTCCAAGATGTGGAAGTGAAATATTTCCAGGTCCCGTGACTGGGGAGGAACATCCGGGTTGGGCTGACTCTCAGTCCCTCGCCCCGGGGGCCTCTCATCTTTGCTTCTCTCGGTAGGTCTGTTCTGCTCTACTCTCCCTCTTCTCCTGGTATCATGGCCTTTTTCTCATAACTTTGACTTGCCTGTGTTCTAGGGTGCCATGAACAATCTAGCCCAAGTTCTATACCACCTTCCTTTTCAAGTGCCCCCTCCCTAGCATCCAGCTCAGTGTCCCTCAAACTTGAATGTCCGCAAAATCATGCAGAGATCTTGTCAAAATGCAAATAATGGCTCATTAGGTCTCGGGAAGGAGTGTACATTTCTAACAAGTTCCCAGCTGACATGGATGCTGCTGGCCCACAGATCCCACTTTGAGTAGCAAGTGAATCAAAATACAGCTGATCCAGTTTCCCAA
>NW_028028970.1:0-593 GCF_054177405.1 Leptonychotes weddellii
TGGACTCCGTCTCTGCAGCCGCCTTCCCAGCTCCGATACCTGGGAGCTCTGTCACACTCAGGCACCTCCGGTCTTTCTGTGACCCCAAGGGTCCTGAGACCACACTGTCCCGGAGGGTTCCACCCCCCGCTTAGCCACCAGAGTGACCTCCCTCAGCGGAGCAGACTTTTAAAAGTTCCGATTTTGTGCTCCGCGGCTCTATCATTTGCCAGAAGCGGCCGACGGAGGCCCCCTCCCCCACCATCTATCCTCCCGAATATTGCCTCGGATTCACTTCTCCGCACATCCTACCTTCCAGAGAGTTGTTGCTCTTCTTTTCTTCGATCTCCTGTTGAGTTTGTAGGTGTTCAGATGGTTTGATCCCTATCCAGCTGAAATCCTGAGACCAGAGGAAATCCAGGTCTCCTCCTCCTCCACCATCTTGCTCCGCCCCTCCGCAAAGATCCTATTTTCAATTAAGTCACATTCACAGTTACCTGGGGTTAGGACGTCAACATACCATTTGGGGAATAGAGTTTAACCCATAACAACACCTATCTTTTCTCTGGCTCCCTTTCATTTTACAGGCTTCATGTTTTCATATTTGGTAATTA
>NW_028028971.1:0-593 GCF_054177405.1 Leptonychotes weddellii
TCTAGTCCTCTCTCTCTCACCAACCCCTCAGGGATCCCAATTATCCTGAGATGGTATCATTTCATGGTGTCACTTATTTCTCTGATTCTATTTTCATGGATTTTGAGTTGTTTTTCCCTGGCCTCCACTTTTTCCTTCTTGTCTATTAATTTGCCTTCTAGATCACTAATTCATTCTTCTGCCTCGCTTAGCCCAGCTGTTAGATTATCTAGATTAGAGTGGCATTTTTAAATTCTGCCAATTCAACATTCATTTCTGCCCTTAAAGACTTCATATTGTCGTTAATTGAGTTCTCCATTCTAGCTATTGTCTTCACAATTGCTACCCTGAATTTCATCTCTGACTTCTTGGTTATATCTGTATCCGTTTGTAAATCTGTGGCAGAAGTCACAGTCTCTGAGTCTTTCCTATTTTGGGGGTTCCTCCTCCTAGTCACTCTGTTGACGGGTGGTTGCGGGAATGTACAGAATCCAAATTATTGACCACAACGCAAGCAAGATGCACCTGTTTTATAGGGACCTTAGGGTTCCTGGCCTCTTGTTCTCCCAGCCTTTCTGGGGGAGGGGCCTGCCGCACTGTTACTCAGGCAACCC
>NW_028028972.1:0-593 GCF_054177405.1 Leptonychotes weddellii
ACCCTGAGCTGAGAGCCCATGCCTGGGCTCCGCCTCTGCAGCCGGCTTCCCTGCTCCGATACCTGGGAGCTCTGCTGCACTCAGGCACCCCCGGTCTTTCTGTGACCTCGAGGGTCCTGAGACCACACTGTCCCGGAGAGTTCCACCCCCCGCTTAGCCACCAGAGTGACGTCCCTCAGCGGAGCAGACCTTTAAAAGTTCCGATTTTGTGCTCCGTGGTTCTATCACTTGCCAGAAGCGGCCGACGGAGGCCCCTGCCCCTCCCCCGCCATCTATTCTCCCAAATACGGCCTCAGATTCACTTCTCCGCACGTCCTACCTTCCAGAAAGTGGTCGATTTTTTGTTCAGAGAGTTGTTGCTATTCTTTTCTTCGATCTCCTGTGAGTTTGTAGGTGTTCAGAATGGTTTGATCCCTATCCAGCTGAATTCCTGAGAGGAGACGAAATCCAGGTCTCCTACTCCTCTGCCATCTTGCCTACATTTTCTAATTCATCATTATAATCACTTCATCATTATAAGATGTCCTTCATTATCTCTGGTAATGCTTCCAGCTTTTATGTTTGCATTAATCAGATTAGTATAGCTACTGACA
>NW_028028973.1:0-593 GCF_054177405.1 Leptonychotes weddellii
AAGTTCTAGTACTAAAACCATATGATTGATAGTCTTCAATTCACTGAACCAAAAAATACAGTTGATTCAGTGAATTGAAGCTGGAAACCTCCCAATATCCATTGGAAAACAGAAGAGTCAGAACTCCGCAATAGCCTTTGGTGGCCTGTGGAAGAATCATTGAACCATCAATATTGAATAATTATTTACAAAAACTAGAATTAAAATTCCTTCCTGAAAGTCAAGACAAACACATAATATCGTTTTTTACCCTACAGATTTCCTAAACTTGTTTTAAAAGTCAAGCAACTAGGCCTCTATGTTAGATTTATTTCTAGTTGTTGTATAGATCAGATAGGTTCATTTAATAATACTTTTTCCTAATCAAATAATGGCCTTCAAAAATGACAAGCACAGGGCGCCTGGGTGGCTCAGTCGTTAAGCGTCTGCCTTCGGCTCAGGTCATGATCCCAGGGTCCTGGGATCGAGTCCCACATCGGGCTCCCTGCTCGGCGGGAAGCCTGCTTCTCCCTCTCCCACTCTCCCTGCTTGTGTTCCCTCTCTCGCTGTGTCTCTCTCTGTCAAATAAATAAATAAAATCTTTAAAAAAAAAA
>NW_028028974.1:0-593 GCF_054177405.1 Leptonychotes weddellii
GTCTCTCATGGTTCGTCTACCCCTCCGATTTGCCCCGCTTCATTCCTCCCCTCCTGCTACCTTCTTCTTCTTCTTTTCTTTTCTTAACATTCCTAGAGCTATTTTTATTTAAAGCGGTTCTTAGCCTGAGTTTACGGGGTAACGTCTGTTAGTTTTATACTATGTTAGTAAACGGAGCTCCGTCGATGGTGGAGTCAGGAATGCAATAGGTCAGCTACATTCTCGGTGTCACACATGCTGTCACGAGAGAATACACACACATGTACATACAGACGTGAAGAGCCTGCTCTTTGCAGACGTATAAAAGTTACTTTGGGGGGAAAAAGAAGAGTAACCTTTGAATGTGCAGAAAGGAAAGGACTAAAAGTTTTCTAGTTAATGATGATAGTAATCGCATCTAATTCGGTGAATTACAAAGCACAGGTGAGAAGGGCCAGGCTAACCCAGTGGAGTTTCCAAGGCAATTGGGAAGGTTCTAGGAGGGAGATGTGTGTGAACACATGGACCAAAAAACGGATGTATAGTGGAAGCAGTTGTATACGTAGCTATCGATATAACGTGTGTACTCATGCTCACATACTGTGAGTTGTGGA
>NW_028028975.1:0-593 GCF_054177405.1 Leptonychotes weddellii
GTGACTCTGGTGAGGACGCGCCTTCCGGTGGGAAGAGCAGGTACAAAGGCCTGTGCTTAGTGGGTTGGAGATTATTAGCCAGGTGCCCAGGGTGCATGGAGGGCAGTGGATGTCGAAGAAAGTCAGACACTAGCTGAAGTGGTAAGGACAGATTTTAATCAGTGAGATAGTATGGTGATAGGGAAGAAAGTTCACCATGAACTGAACTCAACTTCATTTTGTACCAAGGTCATGGGCGTTTTAAAGGGAGAATAGGGACTAGAAGGGGGTGCGTGGAGCCTCAGATCAGGGAAGTAAAAAATTGCAAAAAGCAACAAGTGGGGTTGGTCCCTGTGAAACCCACCTGGGATTTATTAAACAGGCGCTTATCAAAGTTAGGCACCCCCCACTCCCGAGAGATGCTGAAAGACAGGTGTCCTATCCTTGGGTGCTGGCTGGCACACACAGTTCTTTCCCCTGGCAGTCTTGATTTTTCTCAGGTAGGTAACGTTAGGGGGACTAGGATCATCCTCGGAATGCGGCCTTGAGCTTGTATAAGCAGTTAGCATTTGTTCTAATCTTTATAATAGACCAAGCTTGAGACCAAGTTGAGG
>NW_028028976.1:0-593 GCF_054177405.1 Leptonychotes weddellii
TGTCAAGAGATCGTGTTGCAAGAGAGGAGGACAGAGCAGGAACCAGCTGCCCCGAGAACACAGTCCTGCTGGCTGCACAGCCAGGACCGGCCTGGTCTGCTCTGTGGTAGAACCCACACTGCCCTCTGTGAACACAGGGTGGAGGGGGTGCAGGGGTGACCTGGGGACCTAAGCACAAAACTGCCTGTCGGAAGGTGAGCCAGAGCCAAGAGAGCTGAGCAAACTCTGTTTCTTCTCACTTAGGACTGCTCTCCAAAGCCCGGTCCCCATCCTCTACTTTCCCACAGTTTTAAAAGCCCTAAGTTCTTGCGGCGCCTGGGTGGCTCAGTTGGTTAAGCGACTGCCTTCGGCTCAGGTCATGATCCTGGAGTCCCGGGATCGAGTCCCGCATCGGGCTCCCTGCTCGGCGGGGAGCCTGCTTCTCCCTCTGACCCTCCCCTCTCTCATGTACTCGCTCTCTCTCATTCTCGCTCTCTCAAATAAATAAATAAATCTTTAAAAAAAAAAAAAAAGAAAGAAATAGTATCCCTTCTCATGGGTGCCTGGGTGGCTCAGTCGGTTGGGCGACTGCCTTCGGCTCAGGTCATGATCCT
>NW_028028977.1:0-593 GCF_054177405.1 Leptonychotes weddellii
GTACCTGGTGATCATTCAGTCCATATGTGTCCAAAAGGTGAACAGATTAATTTAGGAGAATAATTAAAAGATAACTTTAGGACAAAATAAATTTTTGAGAGCATGTAGAAATAACCACCAGACAATTAGAAATAAAGAACTGAATCTTGGGAGTTTGTCAAACTGAATTGATCTAAAGCTCACTGGATGTTTTTGTTTTTTTTTTTTTTAAAGATTTATTTGACAGAGAGAGACACAGCGAGAGAGGGAACACAAGCAGGGAGAGTGGGAGAGGGAGAAGCAGGCTTCCCGCTAAGCAGGGAGCCCGATGCGAGGCTCGATCCCAGGACCCCGGGATCACGACCAGAGCCGAAGGCAGACGCTTTACGACTGAGCCACCCAGGCGCCCCAAAAGCTCACTGGATGTTTTTAAATATGCTTAGCTCTAGGGATTAAAAAAAATAATAAGATACTGTTTCCCACCTTCAATATGTTAATGGTTTAATAGATTAGAAATCCAAATTTTAGATTGTTTTCCTAGATAGGAGTAATCATTTGATCAGATATTCAAGGAAAGGAATGCACAGAAAAAAGACAGAAGTGTTTTTTTTTTT
>NW_028028978.1:0-10487 GCF_054177405.1 Leptonychotes weddellii
GACTTTTGTAGCCATTGCTTTGTTTTGTTTTTCAAATTAGAGGTTTCGTTTGTTCCATCCAATTGAGGCAGGGTATATCAGGTCGGAGTTATTCTGCTGTTAGTTGGCCAAAGACCAATCGGCCAAAGACAAAGGTTCTTTTCGTGGTCTTATTTCCTGGGTATTCTCCCTGGTTTCTTAAGGGGCCTGAGGTCTGTTCCATGGGGGACAAGACTTGAAAGAGAAAGGAAGCTATTTATGCAGATAATTTGAAAATTAGGCGGGGGGGAGCAAAAGATGTCTCAAGGGAAATTCTAGAAAGTGTCTTGTGTAATCATCCTACCCGAGCGTTAGTGTAAAAATCAAAACCTGGGTGTTGAGAACTTCCTAGATATTGCAAACCTGCTGCTTCCCATGCCACTGTGAGCCGTAAGTCCACTCTGCAACTTCCTTCCGCTCAAGAACATGCTTATGGTTCTGAAACCTTGGGCTGGAAATGGGCCACAGCTCCCGCTCCTGGGCTCCAAGCAACCCAACCTCACATAGAACAATCTGCACAGCCTGGTGCTGGGATCTTTCTTCCTGCCCCTGCTAGCACCCAGTCATGGCCCAGCAGCAGGTGGAAGTAGAGCTGGGAGACAAAAAAGAATATTTCTATTATTTACTCTTATTTTGGCTATTTTGGTGACTTTTAGGAGGTTTTGACAGATCGGAATGACAATTCATCTTACCCTTCTCCTACACTCAAGATTCTTTTTAATCTTTGCTTTATTGACCTACAAAAAGGATATCTCGGGGCACCTGGGTGGCTCAGTTGGTTAAGCGACTGCCTTCGGCTCAGGTCATGATCCTGGAGTCCCGGGATCGAGTCCCACATCGGGCTCCCTGCTCAGCAGGGAGTCTGCTTCTCCCTCTGACCCTCCCCCTCTCATGCTCTCTCTCTCTCAAATAAATAAATAAAATCTTTAAAAAAAAATTAAAAAAAAGGATATCTCATTTTAATTCGCATTCCCTTAGATTCTTAATGGGCTGAAATTTTTATTAGCCATTTCTGAGACTGCTGTTTTGTATTATATTATCTCTTCATATATTTCCACATCTATTCATGGTTTAGTTCTTTATACATAATAACAGCTTGTCTTTATTGAGTTGGAAAACTATACATTAGACATTGTACTAAGTCATGTGATTTTAAATCTACTGAAACTTACGACCACGTACTATTGGTATCCACATATGAGCAACGTGAGGTGCAGAGAGATTAAGTCACTCACAGTTTTCCTCTGTATCTGCAGCTGAAGACAGACTGTCCTTGTCACAAAAATACAAAGAAGTCCTGCCTGGAAAGAGTTCTTTTGAGCTTTGCTAGGAAAATTAAAAGGAGTTCTGATTAGATCACACATGCGTGGACCTGCCTTCTGCTCACTGGGGTTAATGTCTGTCTTGGCCAGTGACTGATTTGCTCTCTGAGATTCAGTCCATTGACAGATAAATGCATAAGGAAGATGCGGCATATATATGTATATAATGGAATATTACACAGCCATAAAAAAGGATGCGATCTTGCCATTTGTGAGACATGGATGGACCTACTTAATGCTCCGTGAAGTAAGTCAGACAAACAAAGACAAATGCCACATGATTTCACTCATATGTAGAATATTAAAAAAAAGAAATGAATAAACAAACAAAAAGCAGAATCAGACCTATAGATACAGAGAACAAACTGATTGCCAGAGGGGAGGGGAATGGGGGGTTGGACAAAATGGGTGCAGGGGAGTGGGAGATACAGGTTCCAGATATGGAATGAGTGAGTCACAGGAATAAAAGGCACAACATAATCAAACCTATCATTTAGGTGTTACAGGAAGCAAAGGAAAGTTTGTGTGTTGTTCAAACAAATAATTTTGTGTTTATCTGTTAAAGCAGCTAACTTCACCTTAACTGACAGAAGTCTATAACAAAAGAGTGCACCAAAGGAAGTTCTCCATAAAAAAAACTCTTTCAAATTGTGGAAATAGCAAATACTCCCTGAAAATTTGCAAAAGCAAATGGTAAATGCAAAATCATAAAGTTGTTTAAGAAATACAAACCATGTTTTTCTCTAAACTTTCTTATGGAAACTGAAGGTGTACAAGCAGGATTTGGGCTGCTGGTATTTTAGAGTTGATGCAGAACTACAAGGGCAGATGGACGTCTCATGCTTAGCAAACAATAATAAAGAGTATTACAAGTTCTACTTTCCTCTTTATTTCCTGATTTTTCTCCAGGATTTGTTCAATGAGAGAAAAGCGCACTTCACTTACCCCTCTGACAAGTTCCAAAAACAAACTGGCTGTAGTACTTCTGCTTCAGATAGCTACTGAGTTCTTGGAAGTTCCTCTAGACTCTTCCAAAAAGGTACAAACCTGATGATTTTCTACCTCCTCCATCTTCTTCTTTCTTCTTCTTCTTCTTCTTTCTTCTTCTTCTTCTTCCTCCTCTTCCTCTTCTTCTTCCTCTTCTTCTTCTTCCTCCTCTTTTTTAGATTTTATTTATTTGAGGGAGAGAGAGAACGAGCGGGGGGGCGGGGAGCGTGCAGAGGGAGAGGGAGAAGCAGACTCCCCACCAAGCAGGGAGCCGGATGAGGGGCTCAATTCCAGGACCCTGAGATCAGGACCCGGGCTGAAGGTAGATGCTTAACTGACTGAGCCACCCAGGCGCCCCTACTTTCACCTTCTGTTCCTGTTGGTGATCAAAACTGGAGAGTAAACTATCCAGAAGGGTCTTATGCAGGTAGCACTGTAGTCTGTGCAGCAGGTTGAAAATTGTTCCAATGGCAGAAACAGGTGTGTGTATCTCTGGATTTTGGGACCCTCTCTTGCTCATGAAACTTGAGGTCAGTCCTGACATTGCGGCATGACTTAGAAGAGATCCTTTCCAGATATCTCAAAGGCATGAAGGTTTTCTTACTTTCCAAGCCATGGCTCCAAGGCATGTCCCAGGAAGGAGAACAGGCAAATCAGGAGCAGAGCATCCCATGAGTCCATCGGCAGAGACGGGGACCAGGAGAATTTCCGGGATTCCGCGAGACGGCCGCGAGGGGGCGCGCGGCCACCGCTCAGTCGCGAGCGCAGAGCGTCTTTCGCTGCTCACCAACTGCCAGCAGAGGGCGTCCGACTCGCGCCGGGACCAACTGACGCCTCTGCGGGTGCGGGAAACGCCGCGTCCTGGGTCCCGGCGATGCGGCGACACTTCCCGGGCGGGAAGCCGGGCTTAGTTTGCTGCAGGTCCTGTTGTGTGTGGGCCGCCGCCCAGGCTGCGAGACCCGCCGGGGCTGCGCAAATAGTGAGTTAAGAGCTGTCTTTCCCCAGTTCCCTTGACTGCCGTGGGGGAGCCCGGCTGGGCTGACGTCTCCCCAGACTTCTCTGAAATGCTGAGCCCAGGGCCGTCAGTTTCGTGGACTTTCTCCATCGTTGTATTCTTCACTTTCTCAGATAACATTTTAGCGAGACACTTTACTTATTTCTTGTATCCATTTATTGAGGCGTTTGGAGGCTCGAAAGAATCACGAAGTGCACTAATCTTCCTATTCCTGATTATTTCTGGGGAGAGATCCCGACCCAAATTCAGAGAAAGGGAAACTTGTCTACGATAGGGGTAAAATATGCAAGTATTGGGACCTTTCATTTGAACGAGTTGGGGATACCTCCGGTGCCGAGAAAAGCCATGTGGTGTAATCACTTTTTTTGGGGTGGGGGGCCGATAACGGATTTTACAAGCCTTGTGTCCACTGTCATCCTTGTTCCCTATCACATAGCTGGTCACTAGCATTTCTATGTCCATAGTATTAATAATTTCATAAGTTGGACCATATGCAAGTTTCTCTTTCATTTCAATAAAGTCAGGAAGTCTTTTTTCTATTGCCATAACAGTATCCGTAGTGTGAACATACCCTATCATCTGACCCATTTCTTCAACAAGGACATTTGTTGTACAATCAAAAATAAGGAAAGCATTTTGTTTCTATGTTCTCTACAGTATTTCAGATGGAACGTGATTTCTTAGTAGCATTCTACATTTGTGTTGAATGTTATTACACAGATAAGGTGGGGGGGAGAAAACTATAGCACCAAACACATGTGACGGTCCCCGCCTCTAGAGACAGGGCCATTAAAAGACTGAGATTTCATCACAAGATTACACAATGCTCCCCTCCCCCACAAGGTAACACCATAGCCCAAGGCATCCCCTCTAAGAGCAAACAACAGCCGGAAGAGCAACAGGACACAATGGAGGCCCAAAGTCACAAGGAGATGACCATAACAAGGACACTAGAGGCACTGGAAGTTTCTGGAAGCTACAGTGACAGAAAACATTAAAAACAGCTCAACTCCTAGCCAGATTAATGTTAAGCCCTCACACAGAAGGCCTATTTACCTCAGACCACATCACCCAATACAGCATGCTTGGCTTTCAACAAAAAATGATCAGGCATGCCAAAGGGAAGTTTATTCAAGAAAAAAGCCTGAATATCAGTAAGAACAGTGAGCTTGGTGGCATTTGAATTTGCCCTATTCTATCCTCCCCCTGGTTCCACAGTGGCTTGAAAATCGGCAGGCTCGGGGCACCTGGGTGGCTCAGTCATTAAGCGTCTGCCTTTGGCTCAGGTCATAGTCCCAGGGTCCTGGGATCGAGTCCCACATCAGGCTCTCTGCTCCGTGGGAAGCCTGCTTCTCCCTCTCCCACTCCCCCTGCTTGTGTTCCCTCTCTCGCTGTGTCTCTCTCTGTCAAATAAATAAATAAATAAGATCTTTAAAAAAAAAAAAGAAAGAAAGAAAATCGGCAGGCTTACCACTAAAGTCGCTGTGAAAACCAGCAGCCGAGCAGCCACAGGAGAGGACAAATGGATATGGAGCCCCCGCAAAGGCCCATCTCCAGAGGATTGTCACTCTTTGACCTGTTGTTCAGCTCCCTGGAAAGGCCCATTCACAGGGCTTGTCTTTATTTCACCTAACTCAGACCTCACTCAGGGAGGAAAAGCCCCTGTCCTCAGGGAGGAACAAGAGGCTAACCAAAATCTTAGAAGGAAAATCCAAGGAATGAGGTGTCCATAGGAGGAGAGCTGAAAAGCATTTATGCATCATGGGGCTGAGGAGGGATCCAATATGAGCCCCCCAAGCCCCTCCACTGGTTAGGCAAGAAGCAGGACCCAGCTACGGCTAATGCACCTGATTCCAAGTGAATGTACAAAGATCACAGTGGAGCGGCTCAGCCCCACTGGGGGCACCTCTGCATACCGACAAGATCCTGCCCATTGTCACCAAGTGGGGTTAGAAGGCAGGCAGGCACCCACCCCCTTCCCCAGAGAAGGTGATGCCCAAACTGGACATTTTTCTTGGGCTTAAAGACAAACCCCACATGCAAACACTTCAGAGAGGGCATCACAGTGTCCTTCTCGAGGAAATACACCAGGGAGGAGTGTGTGCACGCGTGCATGTGTGCGTGTGCAAGATTGTGATTCTTGGGCATGCCAATCCTCTTCAGGGACTGATCATTCCACCCTCCTCCTCCTTCCTCTCTTACCACTCATGCTACCGCAAATTTTTCCTCACTGTCCTCATTTTTCCCAAGGTGCTCTGTGTGGCTGCAAGCAGGACATTTTCCCCACGGATGGCTGGTGGATCTTTCTGACCTGCGATAATGCCATCAAGCTAGCCAATGTGGAAAGCCTCCATGGAAAGATGCTTCCCTTCCTGAAGGTATTGAGCTCAGTGGGGAGTCCTCATTGTCAAGTTCAAAGTTAAACCAAAGGCGTAACTAATATCCATGACCTATCCTGTTTTGTAAACCCCACACAGATGGACATAGGAGGATCACAGGGGACTCCCCACCCTGGAGGACTTCCATTTGCACCAGGACGGGATTCTGCACGATGTCATAGAGAACAGTGTAAGGAGGACAAGGACACTCACCGGAGAGGGCTAGCCCAGCCCGAAAATACCCCTGTGGGCACGGTCTTTACACTCAAACACAGGACCATGTGCACTTTGTGAGATGGAGCCCTGCACTCCACAGCATTCTTGTCATTCACCAGCAGGTGACTTTGCCTCCCCAAACCATTTCCTCACTCTCTGCCTCACTTCCCCAAGGCACTCTGTGTGGCCGCAAAGGGCACATCCCCACCAGTGAGTCCTGACTGATGCTTCTGACCTGCAGCCAATGTGAAGAGTCTGCTTGGCAGGGGCCCCGTTTCCTCAAGGTACGCACTCAGCGGGAGACCTCATTGCTCATTGTCAAGTTCCGAGTGAAACCACAGACCTGGCAGATACCTACACAGCACCGGGCCTGATTCTAGGACCTGGGTGGGTCAGCCTGGAACCCACCCCGGCCTCCCTCCCAACCCCCATCCCGCTCAGTGCACACCCAGCATCCCCTCCCTGTGGCAGTGGACATTGTTCCTTCTGGGGGTGGGCTTGGCAGGGAGCCGGGGGCCATGCGGAAGTGTAGTATGTGTTCCCAGCTATGAAGTAAGTCCCCACTGCAGTGCTTGGGAAGTAACCTGCACTCCTTGTGGGTATGTTGAGATTCCCTGTAAAGCTGTAAATGTCACGTGCTCCTCACTCTGGGTTTTGCTAAGAAGACCTCTTCCCGCTCTCCCCATGCTTTCCCTTTTGTCAGGGAGAGGAAAAGGAGTAAGCGGTCTTGCCTTACCCTCCCACCCCCACCCCAGGCCTGGGGAGTTCATACCAGCCGGCCCAGGTCACTCCCCACATAGTCACACCCCGTGGCCCTTCCACTGGGTATCAGAGTCCTCTCTAGGGCTGGGAGAGGACAGGGCATTCTGGAACCTCAAAGGGGCCACTGAGTAAGAGACACTTGTCTGTTGGCCAGGTGGGGAGGAGCCACCACAGCCTCCTCCTGGTCTGCTCCCCACCTCACAGCACAGAGCTGGTGTTTCCGGTCCCTTCTGTGCTAAGAGAACCGGACGGGGAGGGAGGGGACGTGCGGCAGGTGGCAGGCCTCCAGTAGGATGGCCAGGGCTGGTGGGGGGCAGCTGCTCACTCTTCCTCATCTGGGGATCCTGTTGTCTCCTGCCATTGAGTAGGCACGCCCAGTCACCCCCAACTCCTCCAAATTGTGTGAAATGGAAATCTACTTGCTCTTTACCCATCTTGAAAGCTGAAGGGGGATGTCCGGTTGTGTCTGCCTTGGCGATCCGGGCACACACACCCCTTCACAGCTGTGCCAAATGAAGGGTGGTGAGGGAGCAGGACAAAGCCTGGTTTATCTGTGTCTTTGGATGGAGTCTTAAGCTCTCACAGAGAGAAGCTTCTGAAGGTTATATAGTATTTTCACTTGTTCTTATATAAGAAAAAAAATGAAAATTTAAACTAATTGTGCCTCAGAGCAGGCACAATGAAGTATCCTAGATGTGTGCAGATGTGCATCACCTCTGTTGCTTTCTCCCTGTACCCTGGGTCACCTTTGAGAAGCCAAAGCAGGCCATCAGGAAGAGCCAAAGTTCATGTCTTTTGTTCTCTAAGCCCGCAGTCTGGGCTACCCTAAACTTATATCCTGAACAGAGCGAGCATAGACAGAAGACAGCACTCAGCTGTGAGAAGAAATACATAAATTAAGAAACAGCAAAAACTTTTGCTCATGGGAAAGAGACTGTCCTCTTCAAAGGATGCCAATGTCAGGGCTATTAGATTTTGACTAAGTGCATGCAAACACTGCTTCTGGAGATTTCCCTATGCACAGGAAACAGGGGATGAATTTCCACCTAACTTGATGGAAAAAACCATCGCCCAAAGCCAAGCCTGGCCCAGTTGGGAAAGGGGCCTGAGGAACCCGGTTTCCTTTGTCTAGACTTGTGCATCTTGGCTCAGGGCAAAATCTCCCTGGGGGTTGTGGAATAGACTAGACCCGACAGATTGAGCATTGAATCTGAGCTTTGTGGTAACTTCTCTCATGGTTTCCGTTTCCTCTGCTCGACTAGGACTGTTCTGGCCCTCAGAGGCTGCTTGAAGGCTGCATGATGGGGCACTTGTGTCTCTCCTTTGATCTGGGTAGGCAGGAGCCTTGTAGAGAACAGGAGCTCCAGTCTAAAAGCTCTTCCTGAACCCAGACTTCCTCCTTATTCTGCCTTTCCTTGCGTATTGGGAATCTCTGCTTCCATCCGGCTTTCTTCCCTGGGGTCAGTCCCAAGGCCAGCATGCACCGCTGAGACCCAGGGGTCCCCCAAGTCCATGATGTCTGCTTCACCTTCATCTGGGCCTGTACTTCATGGGGCTGGTTCTGCCATGGGTTTTTGCAGCAGGCCTTCTTGCCCCTTACCTTTTTTACTGGGACTGAAGCCACTGAGAATAGCTCATTCTCTTTTTACTCATGTTTATTTGGAAGGAACCTGTGTGCTCTATGGCAGGACTGACAGAATCTCACTCACGAGGATCTCACTGGCCTGCGCAGAGTGGCTCTTTCTTTTGACCTGGGTGTCCCACAGTCCTTTCTGCCTCCCAACGTGCTCTCCGTCACTGAGGCACATAGCATCCTCTTTCTCAGCTCTTGGGGCTACATTCTTTTTCTGGCTCCTTCTTGCAGCCTGAAGCTTAGCCTGCTCCCACTGATGCTGGCCACTTTACCCAGCTTCCCAGTTGGCACCCAGCATCTGGAAGGGTGCAGGTCCTGATTGGCCTTGCTCTGGGGATGAGACTCAGAGAGACCAGGAGCCAGGCCATCTGAGGCCTGCGGCTACAACTGGGACTCTGTGCCCAATGGGAGATTAATGTAACCAAGTTGCTGCTCTTTAAAAGCATGGTTTTCCTAGATCTTAGCAGGCCACATCCTTACTGATGTGGGACATTGCTTGCTTACTGAAGTCCCTAGTCACTCAGATCTCATCTACCTTACGGCAATTTCCCAGGCACAGTCTTCCAAAGTCTCCCAATCATTCCTGAGGAGCATGGTGCTGTTTGAACTTGACTATTTCTTAATCTTCTTGGCCCCTGAAATTCCTAAATTCTTTGCTAACATGTTTTTTTTTCCTAAAGAGGAAATTCAGATATTCATGAAATGTGGCTGAACTGGACTTGGGTAAACTCGCATTCTTTGAGGTTGGTGTCATGCCTTGGTCCCTTGAGCCTTATGTATACTCAGAATATCTTTTTTTTTTTTTTTGACCTTCCATGATTACTCACTCTTGAAATGCCTCTTGATTATGGTTGAGGAGCATTGGGGTCTTCTCCCTCTATTTTTTTCCCAGGACATATGACCATGGATATATCATAAAGCCATCTCCACTAACTTCTTCCTGATGTGAAAACTGAGCTTAGAAGAGATGCTTTCCTTCTTTGGTGAGGCTGACATTGACAGACTTCAGCATTCAATGCCTGACATGTTTGGGAGAGAAGAGGCAAGCCAAGAGGGGTTGCCTGGAGTTGACCTCCATGGGACAGTGTCCAGTTGGATTGGAATTGACTGGTGATAGCAGTGTAGAGAGAATTGGTGGTGAGGTATGACTGCACTGTGTGCAGTAAAGAATTAACCTTGTCCAAAGGAAGGTTTGGCTCATGCCCCCAGTTCCTAGTATATAACCTCTAAGCCCTTGGACTGTCCTGCTTGATATGTTTACCTGGGGCCTTGGGCCATGCCAGATAGTCTATACTAACAGTGTGATTTATGTTGGGGGCCTTGGGCTATATGGTATCAGCTTGACTCTTGGAGGAGCTGGAGACAGAAGTCAGCCTTACTGGTGATCAGCCATGTTTATATGACTGATCTCCAATAAAAACCCTGGACACCAAAGCTCGTGTGAGCTTCCCTAGTTGGCAATATTCTATGCATATTGCCATATGTTGTTGTTGGGAGAAGGGTACACCATCCACACAATCCCAAACTGGAACTCCATATCTGGAACTCTCCTGGACGATGCCTATGCACCTCTTCCCTTTGCTGATTTTAGTTTGTATCCTTTCACTGAAATAAACCATAACTGTGAGTATAACAGCTTTTCTGAGTTCTGTGAGTCCTAACTCATTATGAAACCTGAAAGTGGTCTTGGGGACCCCCACATTTAGGAGGTATGTGGAGTGGAATTCACTAAAACAACCCTGGCTGGCTCAGTGACACGTGGTGAAAACAGGATTTGGGTAAAGGAAAGATGAGGAGGCAGAATTGGATGAACCTTTGCTTTCTGAATGGCCAGTGGGTCGCCTATGGTATGGAATTACAGCTGTACTGTTGTCAGTTACTGGAGATAAAAATTACCAGTGTAATTTAGAAACAATAGATCCAGCTCCCATGCAGTTAGCTCATTGGATACATAAGGAAATGCAAAATAAGATACAAGCTAAATATACAATCCCTTGGCTCTTGCTATAGCTAAAGTGAAAACAAGAGTTTGGGGCAGATTCTTTTTTTTTTTTTTTTAAAGATTTTATTTATTTATTTGAGACAGAGAGAATGAGAGAGAGAGAGCACATGAGAGGGGGGAGGGTCAGAGGGAGAAGCAGGCTCCCCGCCGAGCA
>NW_028028979.1:0-593 GCF_054177405.1 Leptonychotes weddellii
CCATGAGGAGCCCAGACCCCCAGCTGGATGGGTCCCCTAGCCCGCCCCGCCTTCCAGTCCCCAAATCCTGCCCCACCCTTACCGCAGCTTTGGTCCGTGCCTTCCTGTGGGCTCTGGGCTGGCTCTTGGGGTTCAGGGGGTGGGGGCTCCTCCCAGGCAGAGCCAGGTCAGTCCATCCCTCTGAAGGCTCCAGGTATGTCTGTGTGGCATCGAGGCTCCAGCCGTGAACCTGGGGCTGTGAGTGGATGAACTGGGGTTTGGGGCTTGGGAGTGGACCCGGGGGGGCTACTGCTATGTGCTCCGAGACGCCTAGGCAGGCTTTAGGGCCAGTCCGTCCCCTTACCAGGGCCCTTTGGTGGGGCGGGGGAGGTCCCCTCCTTGGTGGATGGTCTAGAAGCCAGGCATGCCCCCCCCCTTTTAACACTGCAGCTCCTGGGATGGACGCTGTGATTCATGGCTTTCTTGCCCCGTGTGACAAGGCCGCATTTGGGGGACCCCGTTGTCAGAATGGTGCTGAGAGAGATGTGGCCATCACCATGCCAAGTCAGCAGGAGGGACGGCCTCCCGTAGGGTGCTCCGACTCGGCAGGACCA
>NW_028028980.1:0-593 GCF_054177405.1 Leptonychotes weddellii
ACAGAGAAAGACATGTATCATATGACCTCACTGATATGAGGAATTCTTAATCTCAGGAAACAAACTGAGGGTTCTAGAGGGGAGGGGGGTGGGAGGGATGGGGTGGCTGGGTGATAGACATTGGGGAGGGTATGTGCTATGGTGAGTGCTGTGAATTGGGTAAGACTGTTGAATCACAGACCTGTACCTCTGAAACAAATAATACGTTTTATGTTTAAAAAATATAAAAAGAAGATAGCGGGGGGGGAAATCGGAGGGGGAGATGAACCATGAGAGACGATGGACTCTGAAAAACAAACTGAGGGTTCTAGAGGGGAGGGGGTGGGAGGATGGGTTGGCCTGGTGATGGGTATTAAAGAGGGCACGTTCTGCATGGAGCACTGGGTGTTATATGCAAACAATGAATCATGGAACACTACATCAAAAACTAATAATGTAATGTATGGTGATTAACATGACATAATAATAAAAAAAAATTAAAAGAGAGCAGGGACTGAATCGGTTGAATTCAACCATATTATCCCCACCTCCCAGTAGAGTGCCTGGAACACCATGGATATGAGCTAAATAACTGTTGATGGAATGAATAGATG
>NW_028028981.1:0-593 GCF_054177405.1 Leptonychotes weddellii
TCTCTCTTTCTCTGGCAAATGAATAAATAAAATCTTCTTTTTTTTTTTTAAGATTTTATTTATTTATTTGAGAGAGAGAATGAGACAGAGAGCATGAGAGAGGGGAGGGTCAGAGGGAGAAGCAGACTCCCCGCTGAGCAGGGAGCCCGATGTGGGACTCGATCTCGGTACTCGAGGATCATGACCTGAGCCGAAGGCAGCCGCCCAACCGACTGAGCCACCCAGGCGCCCCGAATAAATAAAATCTTAAAAAAAAATCTCAGAGGGTATAAATGAGAACTAAAGTGTTGTAAATAATTACATTGCCCAGAAGATGGTGAACATGCTTATTTATATTCGACGTTAATAACTCAAGGATGACCTTGTAACCTCCAGGCTAACACAAAAAGAACAGTACAAAGTTAAGAAAGCAAGGTTTGAGGGGCATCTGGGCAGCTCAGTTGGTTAAGTGTCCGACTCTGGATTTTGGCTCGGGTCATGATCTCAGGGTCATGAGACGGAGCCCCGTGTCGGGCTCTGTGCTGGGCGTGGAGTCTGCTTGAGATTCTCCCTCTCCCTCTGCCTCTGTCCCTCTCCCCTCTCTAAAAAAAAAA
>NW_028028982.1:0-593 GCF_054177405.1 Leptonychotes weddellii
CACCAAACAATTGACTGCAGAGGTTATCTTTAGACTTTAGGATAGTGGACTCAAGTCGTCTTTTATGCAAGGTGAGGGAAAAAGATCCTTTTTGTTCTTAAGATTAGCACTGACATCTGTGGTGAGTGAAGCAGTCAGGGAGAGTGTGTGTTCTATATGGAAACCTATAGGTACTGTAGGCTTGACCTTCATCTGATTACTTGTTGGAGTCAGGTCAAGACTTGGACCTTTATTTTTACTGTCTAGAGTGATTTTTGCCCTGTTGGAGGAAATCTCCCTTTTTTTTTTTTATTGACAAAAGTGTGTGATGTGATGATTTGATATATGAATGCATTTTGAAATGATTACCACAATCAGGTTTATTAATACATCCATCACATCATATAGTTACCTTTTTTTTTTTTTATGATAATGTTTCAGATCTCTCTTAGGAAATTTCAAGAATATAATACAGTGTTATTAACTATAGTCACCGTGCTGTACATTAGCTTCTCAGAACTTACAATTGAAGGCTTGTGCCTTTGACCAACATCTCCCTATTTTCCCTACTTCCCAGACCCTGCTAACCACCATTCTGCTCTTTTTCTCTGAGT
>NW_028028983.1:0-593 GCF_054177405.1 Leptonychotes weddellii
AAAAAATAAATAAATAAAAATAAAAATACACAGCTGGGCCACACCCATTAGATGTTCTGAAGTATTTGCTCTGAGGTGGGCCCCAGGCATGGGTGTTTAAAAAATCTCCAGTGGGGAGTCTATGTACAGTGGGCATGGAGAACTGCTGAGCTCAGTAGAGAAATCGAGAGCCCAGAGAGTGGAGACAATTGCTCCAAGTCACACAGCACTGGGCCTAGAGAGAAAGCTGCAGATCGCTAGTAAGGGCATCTTTAACAATATCACTCTGTCTTCCCAAATCTGAACTTCATCCCTAGATGGTGGATCAGACTCCAAAGACCCAAGTTGTCTTTCTTCAATGGTAGAAATTGAGTATTATTTTCTTTTTTTTTTAGTCTGTCTGTCTTGCTCTTTTTTTTTTTATTTTTATTTTTATTTTTTTATTCTTATGTTAATCCCCATACATTACATCATTAGTTCTAGATGAAGTGTTCCATGATTCATTGTTTGTGCATAACACCCAGTGCTCCATGCAGAACGTGCCCTCCTCAATACCCACCACCAGGCCAACCCATCCTCCCACCCCCCTCCCCTCTAGAACCCTCAGTTTGTTT
>NW_028028984.1:0-593 GCF_054177405.1 Leptonychotes weddellii
GCTTTTCTGATGAGAGAGTTGTTGCTCTTCTTTTCTTCGATCTCCTGTTGAGTTTGTAGGTGTTCAGAATGGTTTGATCCCTATCCAGCTGAATTCCTGAGAGGAGACGAAATCCAGGTCTCCTACTCCTCCGCCATCTTGCTCCGCCCCCTGTCGATGTTTAGTATTCTTGATGGGAATACTAACCTATAAAAATAAACGTGTTAGAGTAGGCTTCTAAATTGCTGTAATAAAACTAATGTAGATGGGATTGTGAGTCAAGAGTGGAGGCCCAGAGTGGTTGGGTTGAGATACTAAATTAGACATAATTTCAAACTTCTGGTCTTGACTGGGGCAGATTATTTCATGTCAAACTCTCAATAAACATAATGGCATTCCCCTATACCTTCCCCATATCCAGGCTACTTCTCAATCTCTGCTGTTTATTTTATTTTTCCCACAATCATACTTCCCTACCATAGTCTTCAAGTCCCTTGAACACTGGGGAAACTGCTTTTATGTATATCTTATCCCTCACATTGTCTAGTGTAGTGTTTGCTCAGAATAAGCTGTTCAATAAACATCTCCTAAATCAATGAATACCTTAATGGTCT
>NW_028028985.1:0-593 GCF_054177405.1 Leptonychotes weddellii
CGAACTTGTCTGTTTCAGGGATCGTGAGAACCCATTTGATTCAATGAGAAGGAAGCAAACCTTTCAGGATTTAGAGAAATGGAAGCAATTTTATCCAAAAGGTGAGGGTTCCAGACTGCTACTCATCATTTCATGCAACTCAATGGCCTGGAAGGCAGGAAGAGACTCTTTTAATTCGTCTGGAACTGATGACACCATGAACATATCGAATACATAACTAGTATACTACTTTGTGAAGAGAAAACAGTAGGTTTCTGCCCACGTCTAGCTTGAGAGGGAGATCCAGAAAGACAAGACATTCATCTATGTAGAAAATTCGTGTGAGAGAAAAACAACCTTACCTTCATGATTAAGAAGGAAAAGAGTTTTCAAAGCACTCCTTTTCTTTAAAGTGACACAACAAAGAAATGGCAGAGAAAGAAAAACAAGACAAAAGTGAAGCTACTCCTGAGAAATCAAGGTTGATTGGACCAAAAATCAGAAATGATGCTGATTTAAAAAAAAAATGAGTCCCCATAAATCAGAAAGGAATATCTCAGTATACAGAGAGAAGCACACAGACAAAAATCTCTAGTGCACAAAGCAATGAATCC
>NW_028028986.1:0-593 GCF_054177405.1 Leptonychotes weddellii
TGCTCTCTGTCTCTCATTCTCTCTGTCTCAAATAAATAAATAAAATCTTTAAAAAAAAAAAAAAGATAAAAGTTGTGGTAAACATAACATGTATCATTGTAACCTTGTAACCATTTGTAAGTGTGCTGTTCCGTGACTTAACCCCATTCACCATGTTGGAATAACATCACCACTATCTGTACCCAAAACATTTCATCATCCCCAACGTAAACTCCGTACCCACTCTGCAATAACCTCCCATGTCCCCCTCCCCCACCACTGGTAACCTCTACTTTCTATCTTTATGAATTTGTCTCTTCTGGGGACTTCATATAAGTGGAATCATATGATAATCTCCCTTCTGTTACTGGCTTATTTCACTTTAGCATGATGTTTTCAAGGGCCATCCAACAAATTTTCATCCTGTTTTTATCGCCAAGTGGTGTTCCATTGGGTGTATATACCACACATTTTGTTTACCCAACTTATCTGTTGATAAACATTTAGGTTGTTTCCCCCTTTTGACTATCGTGAACAATGCTGTTATGCACATAGGTGTACAGACGGCTTGCCCTGCTTTCAATTCTTTCATACACTTGGAAATAGATGATTTT
>NW_028028987.1:0-593 GCF_054177405.1 Leptonychotes weddellii
CAAACACCTGAGGCAGGAAAATACCCAGCATATGTGAGGAACAGCAATGATGCCAGTGTGGTTGGAAAGGGGAGAGGGAAGAGGAGAAGTCAGAGGAGATGAATTCACACAGAAAACAGGATGGCAGGGGCACATCATGTAGATTCTTCTATGTGGTGGGGGCTGTGGGAAACCACTGCAGCATCTGAACAAAGGAGTAGAATAGTCTGTCTGTGCTTTCACCAGGATTGCCTGGCTGCTTTCTAAGAAGAGAAAAGAGAGCAAAGGTGGAAGCAGGGAGCCAGTTAAGGAGGCCACTACAATAATCAAAGCAAAAAATGATGGTAGTTTGGACGAGGGTAATAGGGTGGAGGTGGTGAAAGTGATAGGTTCTGAACATAATTTGAACATAGAATCAAAAGGATTTTTTTGAAAGATTAGGCATGGGATAAAAGGGAAGAGAGAAGTCAAGGATGACCTCCAGATGTTTGGCCTGAGCAACTGGAAGTTGTTACCATCAAGGAAAAAGGGAATGCCCTGGGAGCAGTAAGTTCAGAGGAAGATGAGGAGCTTAGTTTGGACATCTCCAGTCCTCCTCCTCAAAAAAAAAAAAA
>NW_028028988.1:0-593 GCF_054177405.1 Leptonychotes weddellii
ACACCTGCAAGAGCTCCTAACACGGCTCCCTGCTTCCACTGTTGACTGTCAAGCAGTTCAAAGGCCAATCCTGTAAAAAATGCAAAGTCATTAACCTCCTTTCCAGTCATGCTTGCCATTGCTTACCTTTTCTTAGCAACACTAGCTTGCTACTTTCTGTTTCTTGAACAAATCAAGCTTGTTTCTGTCCCAGGCTATTTCCTGTGCCTTCACTCTCTCTCCTAAGATCATCTCTTCATTCTTTCATTTAATTCAAAATTAAATATCACTTTCTCATAGAAGTCTTCCTATAGTATCTTATTATAATGCTCCACTACCATTCCAACCTCACTCATGCCCTCAACTCTCTGCCTTCTTCCCATGCTGTGTTTCCTTCATAGCACTTATCAGCACCCGGAATTTGGTCATTTGTTTTCTGTATGTTTATTGTCTACATTTCTCTTTAGAACGTGAGCTCTCTGAAGCAGTGACGGTGTCCATCTTAATCAATACTCTATCACCGATAGAGTGCAAAGCCAATGTCTGACACATGGTAGTTGGTCAATAAATTTTTAAATGAGTGAATGTTGATTGATTTAATCTGAGACTTTGAA
>NW_028028989.1:0-10486 GCF_054177405.1 Leptonychotes weddellii
TCTGGTTTTGGGATCAAGGGAATGGTGGCCTCATAAAATGAGTTTGGAATTTTTCCTTCCATTTGTATTTTTTGGAACAGTTTCAGAAGAATAGGTATTAATTCTTCTTTAAATGTTTGGTAGAACTTTTGACCCTCAACTCAAGCAGGATCCTTTCTCATATAGCTTCTGTCTCTTCATTTACATTCCTGTTCATGTTGTAGCAAATTTTCTCCAAATTCCTTTATTCATTGTTTCATAGGATTGTTTTTTAATATTTGCGAATTCATTTGGCAGGCAGACATTGCAATTATGGACAAGATTGACTATTAGGAGACATCCTCCCCCTTCCCACCTCCCTGGGAGCAACTGAATAGCACACCACGCATTAAATCAAATGAGCAGGCATTAGCATCAGTGGTAAACAATTTATACTGCAGAACTCCTGCCATCTTGCCAAATGCCCTAAGAATTAGATGTGGATTCCAACTCACCTTGCTAATTAATTCAAAACAAGAAGATATCCCAAAAAGCAGTACACTTTTCATACTGGTAGGGAGTAACACAGACATTTAAAAAATGCTTGGAATATCCACCCTGTTATTTTTAGCTTAAGAAGATTTCTTTGCCAAAGCCTGCTTCCAAAATTTCATCGCTTTCTGAGAAAAATAATGTGCATGGAAGCATGTGGCTATTATTGCTGTCTCATTCATTTTTGAAACCTCATCACCTAGCATAGTTCTGGGCATATTGTAAACACTCAGTTGTTATGATATTGAATTAAATCAGAGTGCTCCTCTAGTGCAGTAGTCAATTCAGGAATTCACAGGGGTAACTGAGATAAATTTCAGTACATTTCCAAGTGTTTGTCAATTTAGGCTGCTATAACAGAATCCATAAACTGGGTGGCTTATAAACAACAAAAAAGTATTTTTTTATCTTTTTGGAGGCTGAAAGTCCCAGATCAGGGTGCCAGCACAGTCAGGTTCTGGTGGGAGCACTCTTCTGGGTTGCAGGTTCCTCACAGTATTCTCATGGGATGGACAACAGAGAGGGGAAGCAAGCTCCCTGGTGACTCTTATAAGGACGCCAATCCCATCATGAGGGCTTCACCCCCATGATGTCATCTAATCCTGATTACCTTCCAAAGGCCCCACTTTTTATAGCACTCACTGAGGGTGGGGTTTTCAATATATAAATTGTGAGAGGAACACAAACATTCAGTTTATAACACCTAGTGATGTCTATTCTATGTGCTTTTGTAATCAACTTTCTAAGGATGGAGTTTGTCCCAGGTTAGTAGGTAGGAGGACTGAAGAACCAGATTTTAAATTTAATACTGTTTGATTCCCAAGGTTACTATTCCTTCCTCTCACCATGCTAGAGGATCTGTTTTCAAGGTCTACCCTTAGCAATTTTGTTTGGTCTCAGGTGCACATGTGTTTTTGCCTATTGAAACACTTCTCCCTGCATTCAGAACCTCAGACATCCAGTGCTTTCACCCTTCCTGGACTGCGATGGGAATGGGAAAAGGGATATGATCAATAGATTCCAGTTAAGATGCTTCCTCCATCAAGGGTATTTGCATGAACATTTAAGTCACTGAAATATGTTCACTCAACAGCCTAAGTATCACTCCCCATCTTAAAATCTCCCAATTGGCTTCCCATTGCATATGGAATACAATTCAACTTCTACACCATGGCCTACAAGGGTCTACATGATCTGGTCTCTGTCAGCCTCCCTGACTCCATCTCATTCCTCTGTCTTCTTGATTACTAAACTCTTTGGTTCCCTGAACACACTGGACTTATTCACAACCCAGAGCCTGACACTCACCATTCCCTCTGCCTGGAATGATTTTCCCTTGAATATTTTCCATGGCTGCCTACTTTCCATTTTTCAAGTCTCCTTTGAGAAGGCTTCCTTTATTACCCAATCCAAAGCTGCCTCCCATTCCCAGTCATTTTCTATTCCCTGATCTTCTTTTCATTTATTTATAACATTTATCATTATCTTATTTATTTGTGTGCTGCCTGTCACTCCTACTAGGATATAAAACCCTCTGCAGGGACTTTATCTTCCTTCATCACTGCTGGTATCTCCCATGCCCACAACACTGCCTGGCATAGTAAATGCTCAGTAAATATCTGTAAAATGAATGAATATATTCAAAGGTGAAGTCCAGATCTTTGTAGAAACAGGAGAGGGGAGTAGGAATTTGGAAGTCAGAGAACATCTCTGAAGGCAGCTGATTACCTTTCCCTCATCTACTAAAGTGCAGACCCTTTCTTAGCTCTGGTGCTAGAACCACTTGCTGACCTGGAGCTGTGGTTGGAATCTCAAAGCTGATAAATGCATGTGGCTGTTCTCTGCAAGGTGTTTGGGGGCTATTCAGTGGGTGGTGGTGTACAATGCCAGCAAGAGCATTGTACTCTAGAACCCATTGTGTTCACATAAAGCATGAACTAAATTTTGTCCAAGAGGTAAAGTCTGAAAAAGCAGGAAGGGTAGTTGTTGTTGCTGTTGAGCAAACAAATTGCTTGTGAGCATCCTGTCCTCTCTTTTGTGAGGCTCTCAGAGAGCCCTGCATAATAGGATTTCTTGCCAGCTGTTACCTATTCACACCAGAGTAGGAGTAGCAGATGCTTATGGAGAGAGGGGTTATTTTAGTGACTGAATGGATTGACTAATCACTCTGCAACCACTTTAATGAAATAAGTTCTTGCATTAAATGACACACACCTGCACTTAAAAGCTGGTTTAAAATTTCCTTTACTTGCTTTGGTATGGCTAGTTTTTTCAACGTAACTGAGTAGTTTCACTATTTGTGGTTCTGAAACATTTTTCTTATAGGAGGCAACTGAGAAGAAATAATGTTTCTGCCATCTTCCATTTTGATGCTACTGAGAGATTTATGGGTTTTGAAACTCTTTTCACACATATCTTAGTTTTCTTCCTGAGAGTTTTGTAAACTTTCTAAGGAAAGTAGGTCCCTCTTTCTACATTTTATAGACTGGGAATCCTTGGCTCAAATCTAAAAAGCTCTACTTTAGAAAAAAAAAAAAAGCTCTATTTTTATTGGAATTTCTTTCATTTGACAGATGTCTCTTAAAACAAATATTTTTTACATATGTAAAAAAAGTTAATTGTGGAAATTTCAGAAAGGTAAACAAAGAAGAAAATGAAAATACTTATGGTCCTACACCCAGAGAGAACTACCATCAACATTTGATAAATATTCCTTGGTAAAGATATATAAATAGAGGGAAAGAAGACACATGATCTAATCTTGTGTATACTGTTTCACAACCATATTTTTCACTTAGAGAGTTATTAGATATTTTTTCTATATTAGTAAATGTATTTCTACAGCTTTACAAATAGGTGAATAGTATATAATTATGGGTTTGTACCATAATTTATAACCAATTGGCACATTTAGATAATTTCTATTATCTTTGTGATTACAAGCAATATTGTAATAAGAACTCTTGTAGCTAAATGTTTATGTATATTCTTATTTATTTCTTCAAGAAAATTTCTGAAATAGAAATTTCTGGGTCACACAATTTAAGGTCTTTTGATCCAATAGTCCAATTTGTACAACCATTGGCACCTCATTTTCCTCAATACTCATACACTCTGAGTATGCTATTTAAAAATATATATTTTTAACAATTTATGGGTGGAAATTGCATCTTGCTATTCTAATTTGTCTTTCTAATATTACTGGTGAGATTAGATATTTTTAAAGTATTTTGGGCCATTTGAATCTTTCTTTCCTTAACTTCCTTCTCATAATCTTTGCCTACTTTCCTGTTTGAGAGTTTTGAAATCTAGGTCTTCCGATTCTAAGTTCAATGCTCTTTCTTTGAACTAAAGGTACAGCTGTTAAGAAAATATCTATGTGTCCAGCACTTGTCCTTAGGTTGTAAAGTGGTTCTTGGCCTTTAGGCCCTTCTCCCTCAGTGCTGTTCCCATTCCAGGTGTGATGATGCACTAGTGTCTATGTTGCTTTATTACTTATACATTATCTCATTAAATTTTTTTAAAGATTTTATTTATTTACTTTTGAGAGAGAGAGAAAGCATGAGTAAGGGAGAGAGGCAGAGACGCAGACTTCCCACTGAGCAGGGAGCCCAATCGGGGACTTGATCCCAGGATAACCTGAGCCAAAGGCAGACGCTTAACCCACTGAGCCACCAAGGTGACTATCTCATTCAATTCTGACAAATGTCCTGAGAGGCAGATGGGGCAAACAATGGTGTCTAGAACCATGATGAAACTGAGGCACATTGAGGCTAGCAAACTTACCCAAGATTGCAAACTAGTACCTAAGTCAAGGTAAATCTTGAACCAGGATCTCTTAGGAATCTAGTGGGGAAGTGATCTGATAAGCTAATCACACTAATGCTTAATAACTATCATAATATATTATCTTTTCCAGACTTATTTGCATTTAAATAGAGAGGAACCTGAAGCAATCACTACTTAATGTGCCCTGTCAAGCCTGGGGAAGAACTATTTTAGTGTCTGGAGCTTGCCTACCCCTTAAGTCACATTATGTAGATATCTACCTACTTCATCTATGCATGGTCCTGGCTCTTCTATCTCAATGTGGGTTGACTTGAAACACCAACAATGACAATTTGAATACATACAATACAACACCCTAAACATAAAGAAAATAGAGATTGTTTCTCTCCCCCTCTCTCCCTCTCCCTCTTTCTCTCTCTTTTCAACTCCCTCCCTTTCTGCTCCCTCATTTTAAAACTGTCTTCTTTGAGCAGAAAACTGTTTTTCCATTTTCTTCACAACATTACTCAGAGCCTCTTCCTTTTCTTTTGAAGCTAGTGAGTTACAAAGTGCCTCTCAGAAATGGTCTCTAAGCACCCAGAAGAACAATAACCAGTAAGCTAGAAAGTCATAGAACACTGAGCAGCAGGGACAGCTCCTTTTTGCTGACCCACTGTCTGATGAATTCAGGGTTCAGTTTGTCACAGCTTCCTTAGCCCACTGACATTAAGTAGTAGAACCATCATGGGTCCTTAGTGGACACCATACTTCATCAGAGCAAGTGGGGATGTCTCTGAACACCAGCCTTCTAGTAGTTTTGTTTTGTGATGACATTTCATATTGTGCAAAACCACAAAGGTATATCAAGATCTCTTGGGGGTCTATTCCTCCCTTACTTTGGATGTTGGCCTTCCACTGCCATCACTGCCTTTGTTTTCTCCTTGATAGATTTCACCATAATGACTTTAAATATTTTTTTAAAAGATTTTATTTATTTATTTGACAGAGAGAGACACAGCGAGAGAGGGAACACAAGCAGGGGGAGTGGGAGAGGGAGAAGCAGTCTTTCTGCTGAGCAGGGAGTCCAATGCAGGGCTCGATCCCAGGACCCTGGGATCATGACCTGAGCCAAAGACAGATGCTTAACGACCGAGCCACCCAGGTGCCCCAACTTTCCTGTTTGAGAGTTTTGAAATCTAGGTCTCATTTTATGAGAGGAGGCTTTGCAATATTTTTGAGTAATATTTTTTTTTGTAAAATTTTTGGTAATATTTTGCTGGTATTCTTTTAATAATTATTGAAGAGAATTTTTTTTTTTTTCAGTGACCATCTAGTGCCTTGTCTATATTTTCTTTGCTTATCTCTATACTATCTTTAGAAGAATTTTTTAAAGATCTTTGTTGGTATTTTAAGCTTTTTTTTAAAAGATTTTTTATTTATTTATTTGACACAGAGAGAAAGAGTGAGAGAGAGAGCACAAGCAGGGGGAGCAGCAAGCAGGCAGAGGGAGAGGGAGAAGCAGGCTCCCCGCTGAGCAAGGAGCCCAATGCGGGGCTCGATCCCAAGACACTGACTGGGATCATGACCTGAGCCGAAGGCAGACACTTAACTGACTGAGCCACCCAGGTGCCCCGGTATTTTAAGTTTTGTGGAATTAACCCACCAATGCTAGGAATCCTCACAGTAGACTGGTAGAGCATAGCATTATGAATTTTTTCTTCTTACAAAGATGTGAAGATTGACACAATTTATAGTCAACTTTAAACTGGCTGGTGATTACAGGAAGGAAGGAGATCACAGATTCATACTTTAATAGTTAAATTTTTTATTCAGTGGTGGATTAACCATGGTCAAGATAAGGAAGAGCTGGGAAGGATCTCATATCTCCAGGGGAAAATAATCAGGCAGCAGATAATTACTACTAATTGATACCTCCCACTGATGTGTGTGTATATGTGTGTGTGTGCATATGTGTGTACAGTAATAGGGAGGTCATATTTTCTATATGAGCTAAGATGCATCCTAACTCATCCTGGACCTTTTCATAGTCCACAAGTTTCTTCTCCATCAAATGGTGATAATAACTCCTGCCTTATAAACCAAATAGGGTAGAAATCAAATTTAAAATGGAAGAAGTTTGAGAAGAAGACAATGCCATCCAAATGCAAAGGATTTTGATTTTCTGCTGTTTATTGGAGCAAAGGGGCTCACATAGGGATCCAGAGTGCATGGCTGGCAGGTCTGCCAGTGCTCGATAACTAAGACATCAGGATGTGTAGCTGTGAGGTCCCATGCTGAAGTGCTTATATCTTTGAAGAAAACATTTCAGAAGCTAGAATGACAGATGCCTGAGAATCAATTTTTTGAAAGACAATCTTTTTCAAGTATGAAAGGAGCCCACATAATTTTTTTCAAAGAAAGACATGTCCCAGCCACAAGAGTCAGCTCTCAGAATGTCTTGGGTGGTTTCACATCTGTGCACATGGGTGGCAGAGCTGCCCAGATGAGCAGAAAGGGCACTAGCCTCATGGCAGGCAGCTGTTCTTGCTGGAGCCTGAAC
Organism: Leptonychotes weddellii; assembly: GCF_054177405.1. Classification (NCBI taxonomy): domain Eukaryota; kingdom Metazoa; phylum Chordata; class Mammalia; order Carnivora; family Phocidae; genus Leptonychotes; species Leptonychotes weddellii. The sequence goes on from NW_028028989.1 coordinate 6,839, forward strand.
TATACTTTCCTCTCTTTTGTCAGAAACAAAGTGTTATTTTGGTAACTCTTTATTTTCCACACTGCAGCTTCCCATGTAATTATTGAATACAATTAGATATTCCATGCTGCATAATTACTCAGCTATCTGTGTCTCTGAAAGATATGAAAATAAATAATCATGAAAGTCCATAGTGAAAAGCCCTCATCCAAAGAATGAGACTGGGCTTTCTATCTACCTGACAATGTGTCTGAATCAGAAAAAATAAAATTTAAACATTTGGTTTTTTCCTCCATCTGCTATACTCATGAACAAAATTTTGGACTAGTAAGCAGAACAAACTGGCTTGGTTGATTTTTCTTTATCATCTTAAGCTATGGCTTGCTATTCTGGTTTGTGTAGACATCTAAATAAAACTTCTATATGGTATGAAAAAAAAGAATGATAGATCAGAGTCCAAAGATGATCCATAAATCCAACTTAACTAATCACAGGGTAGCTGAAAGGTCCTACTATCTCTACATCAAATTCATTTTTTTTTTTGGCACAGAGAAAAAAAGAATAGCAAGCCATATTAAAGTAGAGAAAGGGCTTTGCTTTTTGTACACATTTATATTAACCAGGATTCTTTTGATAGCAAGTGACAGAAACCCAATTCCAGCCAGCTTACACAAAGAAGAGATTTAGTAACATGATACTGGAGCATCTCAGAGAATAAAATGCTGCAGGAATACATGAAGCTCAGACTGGAACTGAGGACTTGGTACCAAGACTTTGTCTTCCTCTATCCATTTCTTTGTTTTTCTCTCTGTCTTGGCTTTATTCTTTTGTATATCAGAAAAGTTTTCTCTATTTGGCAGTGATCATGCTACTGGAAACTCTGGGATCATATCTCTGAAACTCCTATCCAGAGAAAAAGGGAGTCTTTCATGTTACTTCTGTTAAGGAAAAACAACAGTGAAGTACTCTGACCTAGATTGGGTCAAGTACCTGTCTCTGGACCAGTTTCTGGCTTGAGGAGTAGGCTAAGGCACTAAGACTGGCCCAGTCTGAGTCATATACCCAACCCTGTGCAGGGAGCAAGGTTTATAACCAGAAGGTGGGGGCTGGGACAGGAGAAAGCATGCTGGGGAGATATAACAATAGCACCAAAGCACCCAAATATGCATTTGTGCAAACTAGGAGAGCATCTTCGGGGTCCAAGGTAATAATCCAAAGTATACTGAAGTGAAGTCATTTTGTGTACAATCTTAGAATCCAGTTTTCTAATGGAATTCGTACTTTCCCTTATGACCTGGACCCTAGTGAGACCACATAGAAATGCATAAGAATTTCAGGCAGAATTATTTTTAGAAGAGAGCTAACAACAAAACCTTAGATATGGTGGCAGTGAATGGTGATGGTGAGAACAGGCAAAGCCTCAGGGAACCAGTGGTAGGAGTTACTGTTTTATTGGGTTCAAGCCAAGCAAGGCAGCAGTGAAAGAAAGAATATTGACTATTTTCCCCCACTCAGAAGTCTCAGTGATGGTGAAGTCCATGTCTTACCTTTTCTAGCTTCACTTAAAATTTCTGAAAGGAATTTTATCTCTTTCTCTGGGTAAATAAACAAAAACAATTGCCCAATGATACTCTACTTTCTAAAATAGTCACAAATCAAGTAGAGAACATTGGGTGCTTCTATTGGACCATAAATTTCACATTGTCTAATTTGATCCATGAATAGCTCCAGTATCTTCGCTCAGTTGTCCCTAAGCAAAGCCTGAGGCAAACTCACAGGTTTCCTCTTTATTAGAGAGTAAAATCCCAGAAAGCAGACATGAGGAATAAAGGGGATGAGGCAGAGAAGGAGGGAAAGGCAGGATGAGGTGTTTTAATAAACTGGCCACCACTTGCTAAATGTAACTCATTGTTCTATCTCACGGAACCATCTTCTACAATGCCAAATAAAAAAATGCTTCTTAAAATAATCCATCTGGTTGAGTAAGGGAGAATTTTTGCCAGATCCCATCTCCCATCAGTCCAATGTTTGACCAACAGGGCTTGAATGCCCTCAAACTTTCAGCATGGGTATTCTTACCTCAGTACCAAGTGGGGAAGTCCCGGGACAAGAGGCTGATGGTGGGCAGTGCAGGCCTATGGCTGCATCTGTATGAGGCTGAGGCTGAGTCCAGCTGAGTTGGTCATCACAGTGTTGTATGGCTAGGGCTAGAACAAGTGGCCCAAGCACTGTGGCACATGAGGTCCAGAGGAGAAGTCTCTATTTCCCCTAGAATCAGAATTTCAAACCTAGAAGAAACCTTAGGGATACTTTTCTGATTAATTAAAACACAGAGTTTAAGGGACTTGCTAAATAAATTCACAGCCAGTTGCCCCAGTTAGTGACAGAGCTTAGAACATGCCCCACTCCCAACTCTTTCTATTCATTGCTTTTCCATGGCTCTCTAACAGCAGATTCCCATTTGTGGCAAAATTTCCCAAATGCCTTATGAGGTGAGAAGCAAGTCAACACTTTCTAAATATTCATGAGCTGTTTAATGGTTCAGTTTTGGGGGGTAGCAATATGTCTATCAGGATCTATTTATTCTCATTACTTCAGTGCTGTTCTGGTGTGATGCATTATAAACAATTTATGATGTGTTGACAGGACAGATGAATGCTAGGATAATAGGCTGAAGAGGAGAAAATCTCACCATTGCAAACAGAATGCAGAGATGTGACTCAAAAGACTGATGAGAAAGATTTTGATGGTGTGTGTGCTTGTCTATTTATGTGCCAGGCTGCAGTCTTGCTAGTTTTGTGCTATAGCAGCTGTGGGTGTCTACCTTAGCCTCTGTTTGCATTGAGAGTCTTTGTAGTAAAACCTGTAGAACATCTGCTTCCCAAAAGGAGGGTACCATGGCTGGGGAGGTGTAGTTCTCTATAGACTGTGAGCATGAATATCCTTGAATTCCTAATGTCTTGGTAACTTTTGGATGGAGAAGTCACCTTACTCAGCCAACCCAAAGTCATCAGGCTCAAGTTCTGGGTGAAGATTAAGTTTCCTAAAGTCAAGGCTGGTAGCTCAGGTTAAGTAGTCTAATCATTTAGAGCTGCTGTTTTGAAAAGAACAGAACAGATTCTTTGCCTCTTTGGTTAGATTTATTCCTAGGTATCTTATGGTTTTGGGTGCAATTGTAAATAGGATCGACTCCTTAATTTCTCTTTCTTCTGTCTTGTTGGTGTATAGGAATGTCCCTGATTTCTGTGCATTGATTTTATTACCTGCCACTTTACTGAATTCCTGTATGAACTCTAGCAGTTTTGGGGTGGAGTCTTTGGGGTTTTCCACATAAAGTATCATATCATCTGAAAAGAGTGAGAGTTTGACTTCTTCTTTGCTGATTCGGATGCCTTTGATTTCTTTTTGTTGTCTGATTGCTGTGGCTAGGACTTCCAATACTATGTTGAATAGCAGTGGTGATAGTGGACATCCCTGCCGCATTCCTGACCTTAGGGGGAAAGCTCTCAGTTTTTCCCCATTGGGAATGATATTTGCTGTAGGTTTTTCATAGATGGCTTTTAGGATATTGAGGTATGTTTCCTCTATCCCTACACTCTGAAGAGTTTTGATCAAGTAAGGATGCTGTACTTTGTCAAATGCTTTTTCTGCATCTATTGAGAGGATCAT
>NW_028028990.1:0-593 GCF_054177405.1 Leptonychotes weddellii
TGAAGAGAATGACAACTGAGTAGTAATGGACAAGATAGATATCTCAACACATTTCTGAAAGACAGGCAAGTTACCTGACGGTTAATGCAGAGGAGGTCACAGCCTGGATATAGCACAAAAGAAGCATATTTTCTCTGAAGAACCACAAAGAGTTTGAGCAAAGAGATTTAAAATCAGATACTTTTTTTCTAGAGAAATTAAATTAATTTTGCTAAGAAAACTAGAGGATCTAATGCCCCAAAGTAGAGATCCTAGAGATGCTTTTATTCTGGGTTTTCAAATTTTCAATAGCACATAACCAGCTCTCTGCCTTCATACTCTAAAACGTCACTAATCAAGGAGCTACATCTAACATAGAGTTTCTAACAGGCATAGCCAAATGGGGAATTCTGCTTCTTAGCAAGATGTAATAGGTCTGGGTAAGACCAGAGTTTCCATTACCACAAATAGCTTAAATCACAAAGCTTATATTTGTAAGCCATCAGAATGCTGTGGAGGGAAAGAAGTCCTATCTGGCTAAAATTCCACAGATGGGACCATCATTCAGACATGAGCTAACAATAGGCAGCTCATTTCCTTTGATGTTTGGTGAT
>NW_028028991.1:0-593 GCF_054177405.1 Leptonychotes weddellii
ACATTAGGAACTTATTAAGTTTATTTTATTTCAGTAATTAATTCTAAGAAGCAACAGTGAAAATAAATTTAAGAACATATACTATGCTAGTTCAGACACCCCTGTTTGAAAAGTCTGTGGCCCATTGGAATGTAAATAAAACTAGTGAGATACCAATGTGAAATGCAAGAAGCTCTGGATTTGGAGTAAAAAAAAAAAACAAAACTAAATTGGAGTTCTAGATCTGCCACCCACTAACTGATGTTGGTTATGTTCTTGAATATCACTAAGCCTTGGTTTCCCTCTGTAAAGGGGGTTAACAACACTGACCTCACAGGATTATTTTTGAGATGAAGTGAAATAATGTATGAAAGCACTGTAAACAGTTATATAAATATAGTATCTATTTGAAAACTGTTTTAAATATTACATTTAAAAACAAAAAACTAGGGGTGCCTGGGTGGCTCAGATGGTTAGACGTTTGCCTTTGGCTCAGGTCGTGATCTCTAGGTTCTGGGATTGAGCCCCACGTAGGGCTCCGGGCTCAGCGGGGAATCTGATTCTCCTTCTCCCTTCTCTGTCTCTCCCCGTGCTCATGCTCTCACTCTCTCTCT
>NW_028028992.1:0-593 GCF_054177405.1 Leptonychotes weddellii
CAGCCCTCCCCTGCAGCCAGAGTGGGCTTCCAAAGGGCTAGCTGATCATGTCCCTCTCACTCATCTACCTGCTCCTGCCAGCGGTGTCCCTAGCCACCCTGCTTCCTCATTTTTGTGTTCATTGAAGACCTACTGTGCGCCGGGCACTATGCATTGTGGGACATGTGCCTTAGTCCTGTGCAGTTCACATCCTAGGGGAAGAGACCAGTAGCCATACATTATACAGTCAAGTGGTGATAAGTTTACCCGCAAAGATAAAGCAGGGAAGAGGATGGAGAGGGAGGGACTGGGGGAATCTTCAGTAGAGAGGTCAGGAGAAGCTTCTTTGAGGACGCGATATTTGTGAATGGAGTGGCCAAGTAAGCCAGTGGGGTCTGTAGAGGAAGCAATGTTTCAGGCAGAGATAACGGCCAGTGCAAAGGCCCTGTGGCAGCTAGGTATTTAGTAGGCTTTTGCCCTCCATTCGCCACCTACATTGAGCTCTAGTCCCTTGTACGCTCTGTTTAGAAACCTACTCCCTCACTCTCCTGGCTAGCTTTTAATTTGTTAGATTCAACTCCAGCATCATCTCCCCCAGAGAGGTCAGTGCAGAT
>NW_028028993.1:0-593 GCF_054177405.1 Leptonychotes weddellii
ATTTACAATAGCACCAAAAAAGAATAAAATACTTAGGAATAAACTTAACTAAGAGAAAGACTTGTACAGTGAAAACTACAAAATATTGATTAAAGAAATTAAAGAAGACACAAACAAATGGAAAAAATATTTTGTGTTCTTGGTTTGGAAGACTTAATGTTGTTAAAATGTCCATTTTACCCAAAGTGGTCTACAGATTTGGCGTAATCCATAGCAAAATCTCAATGGAATGTTTTGCTGAAGTAGAAAAAGCAGTACTAAAATTAATATGGAACTACAAATGACCCAAAATAGCCACTACCACCTTGAGAAAAACAAAGCTGGAGGCATCACACTTCCTAATTTAAAAATTAATTACAAAGTTACAGTAATTAAACCAGTGTATTCTGACAATATGACAGACATATAGATTGGTAGAACAGAATAGAGAACCCAGAAATTAATCCACACAGAAATGGTCAACTGACCTTCAAGAGGGTGTCAAAAATACACCATGGGGGAAAAAAAGAATACACAATGAAGAAAGGGTAATCTTCAACACATATGGCTAGGAAAATTGTATACCCGCATGCAGAAGAATGAAATTGGACCTC
>NW_028028994.1:0-593 GCF_054177405.1 Leptonychotes weddellii
TTCAGCTGTTTTCTTTCCCAGTTCCTCTGATAAGAAACATCAGTTGGGCTGTCACCCCTTGTCACCCAGATAACACCACACTCCACTGAACCTGATGCTTGGCTAGGTGTCCCTCCCAGACGCCTCTTAGATCCGGGGCTCTTCCCCAGACTTAGGGGATATTCAATACAGAGTTAACTGATCCTCCCCCAGGGACTTACTCCAGGCCACTGAACAAGGAAGCAAATGAAGAATTTGCCTAGAATCAGAGTAACAGGGTAATAATATCAGTACTAATCCTATTTCTTCCTACTTATGTTAACAACAACTACTGATGTATCCTGAGCCCTCATGTGCTGGCCTGAGCCCATTACAAGTGGTGCATCTGTTCTTGTCCCATTTTACTGATAAGGAACCAGAGATGTAGAGGTTAAGTAATTTATCCAGGGGTCAGAGGATAATCCGCACTCCAAACAGAGGGAGTGAAAAGTGTGGTGACATGGCTTTCCTTGATTGGGGCCCTTGTTAATCCAAAGTGGGAGGAGAAGAGTAGGAATCACTAAGTAGTAAATCAGCAAGGAGCACTGACACTTCCGAGGAATGAAAATTTGACG
>NW_028028995.1:0-593 GCF_054177405.1 Leptonychotes weddellii
TCTTTCTGTCTACCAAAGTTAGAACAGAACAAAGGAAGAAAATCATGATTATCTCAATTAATGCATAAAAAACATTTGATAAAATTCAATATGCATTTATTATTTTTTAATTTCTAGAAAAATATAAATAGAATTGCCTTAATCAATAGCAAGCATCATACTAAGGTTGAAATATTAAAGGCATTTTCCAGAGATGAAGATGGATGTCATCTATCATTGTGTTAAAGATTCAACCAGGACAATCAGGCAAGAAATGAAATGAAGGGAAAAGGAATAGAAAGAAAATATGAAACTGTAGTTAATTATTTATAAGTGGAATAATTCTGTTCATAGACCATCTAAAAGAATCTACAGAAAAACATTCAGAATTAAAAATAAACTGTAACCATTTCCTAGATATAAGGTAACTATACAAAAATCACTTATATTTATATATACCAGCAAAAAACAATTAGAATTTTTAATGATACAATTTATAACAGTGATATAACCAAGTAATTAGTAATACATCTTTTAAAAGATGTCCAAAACATCTATGCAGTAACTATGAAAAATAAACTATGAAGGGTAAACCATATCAATGAATAGGAAAA
>NW_028028996.1:0-593 GCF_054177405.1 Leptonychotes weddellii
GGGCTGTTACACAGTAATAGTTAACTATAACACATGCCCATACCTTATTCAAGACGGTCTTAACTAGCAGACCATCCCTGAGAGCCAGGACACGGCCCACACGTGCTTCAGGGAGGCCAAGGGGATGCGGGAGCCCAGCACCAGACCCCATGCACCTTCTTCCAAAGCTCCCTTTCCAAGGACAGTTATCCCATTCACACAATTCTGGCTTTCTGGTTTCTTAGCCCACACAGACTAGAATCATTGCCTTAGGGGTGGGGGGTGGGAGATGGGGATAAGCACTCAAGGAGAAGAACTAGAAGGCCATATACCAACACCAGCCAACTGACAATCGAGAGAAAACTACTGCAGAATCAGCAGCCTGGGGTGGCTCAGATGGGGGTGAAAGGCTTCTGACCTCAAGTAGGCCTGCATGACGACCAGCCTGAATTTCTGTTTGTTGTTAAGTCCTTAAATTATCAAGATGAAATCATCCCTGCCTGCTCTGCCTAAGGGGGCCAGGAAATGCAATGTGGTTTTTAAAGATTTTCATCAGACTTAGAAGAGGAAAAACAGGGCGCCTGGGTGGCTCAGTTGGTTAAGCGACTGCCTTC
>NW_028028997.1:0-593 GCF_054177405.1 Leptonychotes weddellii
TTATGCTAGTCAAGTGATTGATAGGAGCTGACTAGTTCATGGGACTAGTATACCCTATGATAAAGATTGAGAGCAGATTCTCTGCAGCTTGCTGAAGAAGATCCATACTGGCCCAATGGTTTTGTTCTCCGAAGTTTTGGAAAGTCCAATAGAATATGTTCTGTTAGTTCATAGTAAGGATATTAAAATGTTGCAGTCTAAGTAAGGAATGTTGTAATTGTGACTCTAACATCTTGGATAATATCTTTATATATCATACAGAAATAGCATATATTCTACTTTTGCTACAGTGACTCCTGCATTATGTTACCCAAAGACTTTCATACAGGAGCAAATTCCGAATTTCTTAATAGGAGAAGCTTTGAGGTAGCACTCCGGTTGGATGAGTTCCTGTGTGTGTGTGTGGTGACCAAAGATCAGGTTCTAGGAAAATTGCCTAAAGCTGTGCCTGTATTCCAAGCATCCTGTTTTTATGTAGATTGTATGTTTAATATGGGGTGGTTTGGGGGAAGACACTGAAAATTTGGGAGAATATTGCTACAACTCTATCCCAATGGTAAATATACATATTATGATATAGGTATAGATATATA
>NW_028028998.1:0-593 GCF_054177405.1 Leptonychotes weddellii
CCCTGGGAGCCTCTGTGGCCATGACCGTGGGAGAGAGAAGGAAATTGGGGACACACAAGGGTTTCACCTTTTACCTGTACTCTTCCCTCTTGATACCTAGCCATTTTATCAAACCACCTTTCACAGCTAATGTACCAAAATAAATCAGAAGTAACTAACAATAGCTGGTCCGGTCTTTCCCACGTGTGCATCTCTGAACCACACAAATCAGTCACAAACGCTAAGGTGAGTGTTGTGGGACAGTTCTTTTTAGAGAAGCATTGACTTCAAATAGAGAGGTTTCTGTGAGTATTTAAAATGAGCCAATTGATAGGAACTTGGCTTATATACAATTTATCAAGGTCTCCAAGAGTAAAATCAACTTCTCTTATAATGAGCAATCTTAAAAGTAACAGCGGATCCCCAAAATGCTAATAGTAATAATAATGAACATCCTCCTAAGAACCAATGACTGGATGTTAGCAGAGGTTAGGATACTTCCTGAAGACAAACCTCCTAATAAAGTCACTAACTAATAATCAAATCTATCCACCTTGTTCTCCCTTCTTGGTATGTAAAATCCTACAGACCGGGGGAGAAAACGCCCAAGTGAA
>NW_028028999.1:0-593 GCF_054177405.1 Leptonychotes weddellii
GTTGAATGTTGGCCTCCCAAAGCACGACTGAAAATGTAGCCAAGTTCCCCGCACTCTACCACTTCCCACAGGGCAGAGATCCCACTGTTTTGGGGTGGATTAAATCTCTGCACGCACAAGGACGTGTTCCCCTCCACATGCTCATCCACAGAGTGGGCAAATCCCCCGCCTTACAGAGTTTCTACAAGAATAAATAATACTGAATAATACAGCCTCTGTGAAGAGGCCTCACTCAGGGTCTGGTTTGCTATAGGTAGTCAGCAAATGCTTGTATCTTCCCTCCAAAGCTCCTCTGCGCAAGAATGACTCGGACACCGTGTAAGGGACGTTGGTCATATTCAGGTTGCTTGGTACCTGGAAGGCAGTGCAGATATTAGGTTTTGTGCTCTGCTCTGTATATCGCCCCAGCGGTGATTCCACCTTCACGCCCCCCCCCCACCACACCCCTGTGAAAATAAACTTGGGAAGAAAAGAAGAAAGCACATGGCCAGCAGCAAGCCCTTCCTGGCAGTTCCCTGGCTGCCGGGATCAACAGGGGAGCAGGAATGCAAGTAGAGGGTCATTTCTTTAGGTGAGGGAGGCCTCCCTCGTTT
>NW_028029000.1:0-1000 GCF_054177405.1 Leptonychotes weddellii
TATCTGCTATCTGGAGACAGTCTTTCTCTGGCTGATAAGCCAGGATTGAAGACCCTGGAATCGTTCATTTCAGTGATTTGGGGAAGAAACAAGGCATAACTAAGGTTATGTCTGCACATAACCACTGGAATGACCTTTTTCAATGATGGACGAATGGATGGATGGATAGATTAGTTCAGCCTACCAATCTGCTAATTCAATAAATTTATTTAAAATATATTATTATATAATTTTTTATTATTTAATCTAATACATAGTCATTGGAAAATATACCATGAGAAAAAATACAGTTTACCCACAAACTTGTTGTCTGGCAATAACCACTATAGCATTTTGACATATTTTATTTTAATCTTTTTAATATGCATATTTTCAATATTTAAAAAGAAAACTGTTTATAAAATTTTGTATTTGGATTTACTTCCTTAATGTTAATGATATTTTCCTCATGCAATTCTTTGATTGGCTCTTTATTTCCCCATTTTATCATTTAAGCATTCCTTTATATTTGAGTTATAATATTTTTAATATTATTAGTGAGACTGAAATAACACTTTTCTACATATATTTTTGTCTTTCTACTGGTCATATTTTTTTGTTAGGGAGAATTCAAGAGAAAGGAGAAAAGAAAGGAGCAAGCAGGTGTATTTTCATGAGAGATTGCCAAATTGTCTTCCAATGAGATCATTCCAGTGCATGAGAGTACTTCTCTCCCTATAACTTCATGAATTCAGAATTCCATTATGTATTTGAAGGGCCAGTTTTATATGTAAAATATGAAAGTACAGAAAGAGTGACCCCAATTTCCTTTGCATGTGGCTGGGAGACAGGCAGATGATCAAGGAAATCTTCACTGGGTCAGATGAGCAGAGCCTTGAAAAGGAAAAGGAGGGCGCCTGGGTGGCTCAGTTGGTTAAGCGACTGCCTTCGGTTCAGGTCATGATCCTGGAGTCCCTGGATCGAGTCCCGCATCGGGCTCCCTGCTCGGCGGGGAGTCTGC
>NW_028029001.1:0-10486 GCF_054177405.1 Leptonychotes weddellii
GGTGGGTGATAGACATGGGGAAGGGTAGTGCTATGGTGAGCACTGTGAATTGTGTAAGACTGTTGAATCACAAACCTGTACCTTTGAAACAAGTAATACATTATATGTTAAAAAGAAAAAAAAAAAAAGCCAGAAGGGAAGAATGAAGGGGGGGAAATCAGAGGGGGAGTCGAACCATGAGAGACTATGAACTCTGAGAAATAAACAGGGTTCTAGAGGGGAGGGGGATGGCGGGATAGGTTAGCCTGGTGATGGGTATTAAAGAGGGCATGTACTGCATGGAGCACTGGGTGTTATACACAAACAATGAATCATGGAACACTACGTCAAAAACTAATGATGTAATGTATGGTGACTAACATAACATAATAAAATAAAATAAAATAAAGGCAGATGTCATTAGCAAAAAAAAAGAAAATAGTCCACCATTTATTCTAAGCTTTACCTCCAGATCCAATATATTACCTTGGTTTCAAAATGATATCAACAACTCTCTATATCTGTCTCTAAAATAAATAAATCTTTTTTTAAAGGGGGGGGGGCGCCTGGGTGGCACAGTCAGTTAGGAGTCCAACTCTTGGCTTCAGCCCAGGTCATGATCTCGGGTCATGGGATCAAGCCCTAGGTCAGGCTCTGCTCTGAGCAGAGTCTGCTTGAGACTTTCTCTCTCTGCCCTTCCCCCCGCTCTCTCTCTCTCTCTCAAATACATAAATAAATCTTTGAAAAAAAAAATGGTATCAACAAGACTAGGTAGGATATCAAAGCCTACTTGTATTTCAACTTCATTCTATTTCTTTATGATGTAACTGAAGCAACAGTTACTACTCATAACTTTGTAAAAACCTAAAGAAAACCAAACTTACTGCTTCTGTTATATGCAATTCCTAATCATTTCATATATTTTTAAATGACTAAAAAAACTGTTCAATAAATATATTTGTGTCACTACTGTTACTGCATGAAAACAAAATGCTCACTTTCTACAAATACTAATTCTTTACTGCAAGGGAGCACTTTGCAATTCTCAACACAAAAATTTCTGGAAATAAACTCAACATTTGGCCCTACAGGCTTAAGTCACATTTCTCATCAGGATGATTAATCTTTACGAAAAGGCAGGAAAACAAGACAGAGCCACCCACTTTGACATTTTCATTCTTTGAAAAAAAAAATCCATTTCTAGTTCACAAACCGTAACTATCATTTGTAAGAAGTATGCAATCCATCAAGAGTACTTTTTGATTATAAGATTAACAAGATCATTATCTTTCTTATTTTTTGCACTGAGAAAACTGTAAAAGTGGTTCTACTTAGTTTTACTTAGAAATCTGATAAACCTTTGCCCAAGAACCAACCAACCTTTAATAAGAAGGTTGCTTCATTTCTTCCTTTTCTTCTTACTTGAAAAAATAAAAACAAAGTATAACATCTCAAGAAAAACCTACTCCATTGATTTACACAGCACTCATTTTTGTCCAACTTTGCTACATCCATGGATTAGAGAGTGGAGAGCATGTATTTTTCAGGTGAGGTATTAAGCCTCCTATAGCTGTTGTAAGCCACTCTCGTGTGTGTGAGTCTGTGTCTCTGTGCTTGAGCACCTGTGCCCATGCTTAAGTAGTAAAAAGCAAAAGCATCATTAGTTTTTGATGTAGTGTTCCATGATTCATTGTTTTCGTATAATACCAAGTGTTCCATGCAGTACGTATCCTCCTTAATACCCATCACTGGGCTAACCCATCCCCCCACCCCTCTCCCCTCTAAAACCCTCAGTTTATTTCTCAGAGGGTGGACTATTTTTCAGACTCAGAATTAGGATTTTTTAATAATTGACATCAAATATTTTGAAATCATTTAGTTGTATAGTAAATGAATCAGTAAACTAGATTTAGATGATAGCATTTGTGCTGATTCTATTTATTATGAGTGAATCCATTATTTTCATGATGTCAGCCAAGTAAAATATCTTTCTTGCATTTATGGAGAAACACTGCCAACTGGTCATTTGGAAAGGGGGAGAGAAAGAAGAGATGTGAATAAGCAGGAAGAGGTTTATCTGCAGGCTCAGGGAGTTTGCTGTTGGCTCTAAAGTAAAAGTTTAAACTAAAAGGAGCCAAATTTGAGATGATTCTTAAAGATTTGGGTTTGATGCCTTTCTTTCCTATTTCCTTCCCTTACTTTGGGCAGCTTAGGTGGGGAATAAATCAGCTTTTGCCTTGAGAAAGCTTTGATCTAGAGAAAAGAAGAGAATATTAAATTAATGATTCAAGGTGAGTTACAAGAAGGGCAGGAATTATTCAAAGTCAAGGTGGGGTGAAGATAGAGAAGGTATATGGGTGTGGGGAGGGTAAGGAGAGAAAAGTATAGGAAAAGCAAAAGAGAGGATACTAAGAAAATAGTTTGGAAACTAAATTGATAAAACAACCAACTTGTTCATTTAACATAATTCATTTACCTGTGTTATTTTCTCTATTCCCTGGAAGTTGTGCTTTTCAAAATGTTCCGCTATATTTAGGAAGGTGTGACGTTCTAGGTAGCAGCAGTTACTTAGGACTATCAAAAGTCTCTGTTCCTAAAAGCAAAACAAATGTTTAGAAAATTACATTTATAGTAACAAACTGGGTAACATTTATCATTTATTAAATTTAATTATAATCTCTTCATGTTTAATATCGGTATTCAATGTTTTGTTTCTCTTGGTCCCTTTTTTCCCCAGTAATAATATAGAGAGAAACAATATAATTCTATAATTCTATACTCTATAACTGCTTATTATTATGTAATGCACTAAAGAGTCAAATAATGCTGCCTTCGAAATTTAATAGCTGTATGGAAAAACAGCTAACGAGTAAGGTAGGTTCAGCTGTTGTTCTTGTGAAAGGGGTTTACTTTACTGGTTATTCTATCTAATATTTTTTGCAGCAAAAAAAGCTATAAAAATGGATCTTTTAAAATAATTACAAAAAATGCAAAAATTCATAGAAAATAATTTATAAATTTTTCATAACTTGAAAGAGAATTATAATGCCATCCATATGATGGGCTCCTCCCCAAAACTGGGCCTTCACAGATGCATTTATATAGAATAGTTTCCCCCTCTTATGGGGAGTGATGGGACAGAGGCTAGGGAACTCTCCCATAGTATCGGTTATGAAGAAGGCTAGAGCCTCATATTCTACGTTCTCCAGGTTCTAGCCACTTTAAGGTAATTTCTTATTAAAATTACCAGACCCCAAAGCTGATGAATAAACATCATTTTACAGTTCAGAAGAACTATCTTTGTAAACAAAATTCCAGGAATGGCAGTTATCACCGCTGTTGTGGCTCACCAAGAACACTTTTGCATGCTCCCTCAGTGTGAGAGCATTCTCTAGAACAACAGTGACTAATTCAGAGCTTTGATTCAAGATCCCTTGACTAAACACTAAGGCAAAACTACTTTCCAGGGAAAACTTTCAGCCATATTTTGCTTACTGTTTTGTATATAACTTATGTTAAAGTCAATATAATAAATAAGGAAAATAAACAGATCCCTATCTTGAGGTACACTCTGAACTCAGTTGCCAAGTACAGCTTATATCGCCCAATAATTTCATTTAGCTCCATCAAAAATTTTAAAACTTTCTAAATTTCTTTATTTAAAATAGTATTATCTTTATTGCTGGCACAGTGTGGCCTATTCAATGTCATCAATTTTTGGTCATCAACAAATACAATTAAAGGGCAAGGAGTTATTAAAGTACCTTCAAACAAATGAAAGGTTGTGAATGGCCTTGAATTAATCTATGGATGGGAAATAAATTATAAAACAAGGAAAACAGGGCTCTGTTATGCATACCACTCCTCCACATTTTGTGAATAAATGGCAAGTGAGAACCAGAAAGAAAGCAGTAAACAGCACTGCATAGGCACACAGGCCAGTCTGGGGATGGGGTACATTCCCTCTTGCCCCATACCTGGTATTACCATTATGTGGTTCTCATAAAGAACATGAAATAAAGTAAGCATAAGGTGTCATCAGCCACTCTAAACATGCTGCACTCTGCAAAAATCTCAAGTGGTTTTTCAGTTATAAGATCAATTCGCAATTACCTTTTCCTCCAAATATTAACCTTATAGTCTAACAGACCCCCTGAGCCTGCCGCATCTTCTTTGCCCTGTTAATTAACTTTCTTTGATTTTTCTCCCTGTAATCTGCATTGTTCTTCCCCCAAAATGGAAAAATAATTTGAGAGATTTGAAGTCTTACTCTTGGTAACTGTATTTCTCTTCCCAAATCTAACCAATCAGAAGTGAAAGTGGGAAGAATAACTGAACACTACAATAATCAAATTCTTAAACCCAAATGATTAATTAAAAGCTTATTAGCAACTTAGATGAATATGTATGTTTGAAAATAACAGCTCAACCTATCAAAGGCAGTACTTGCCAATTATGTATTATTTCAATTATTTCTCACAGACTCTCTGAGATGTAGGCATTACCACCCCAATTTTGTCCAGGAGAAAACTGGACACCCTCGATGACATGCCCAAGATTATTCAGTTAGTAAGAAGAAGACCAGGGGGCGCCTGGGTGGCTCAGTTGGTTAAGCGACTGCCTTCGGCTCGGGTCATGATCCTGGAGTCCCGGGATCGAGTCCCGCATCGGGCTCCCTGCTCGGCAGGGAGTCTGCTTCTCCCTCTGACCCTCCTCCCTCTCATGCTCTCTGTCTCTCATTCTCTCTCTCTCAAATAAAAAAACAAAAACAAAACAAAAAAAAAAAACATTAAAAAAAAAAAAAAAAAAGAAGAAGACCAGGAAGCAAAGTAGTTATCTTCTGACTCCAAACCTGGGCCTCTATCTTACCATAACTGCCTCTCTGCTGAATAACAGAACAAGGCCCTAAGAAAATCTCAATAATCTGGGTCAAATCTAACAAGATATCATCCAAATGCAGAGAAACACAGGAAATGAATTTGGTACCAAATGAACAATTTTATGGAATAAAATGGGAGAGATAAGGTCCTATGACTGGGAGAAGCAAGTATGAAACACCTGGGGTGTGGGTGACAGTAAGCTCAATGTGAGTCAATAGAGATGTAACCTAATGTGTAGTTCTGGCTGCTTCCCAGTTGCCAGGGCCACATCAGAGTCCTGTACTCCACCCTTGAAAAAGGACAGAAGTAGACTAAGAGGAGAACCACTGCCATACCGACTAGGAAACGCCTAAAAGATTTAGGATGTTAGCTAAGAGAAAGGAAGATTCCAAGCCCATGCAACAAATGTTTTCAAACACTGAAAAGACTGTCATGTAGAAATTAGGCTTGTTCTAAAGGACAGAGAAAAAAAGCACAGTTGGCCTAATAGCACATAAGGCCCTTCTCAGTTTAGAAGGCTCTTTCCTCCAGCCTGTGTCTTTCTCTAGTCTACTATGTTCACAGTGCAAATGGTCTAAACTCACTACATCAACTTCCTCAGCTCCTATCTGATGTTGACCCAGTGCATACATAGATAGCCCATTAGCAATCCACTGATAAGCTTCCCCTACAGTCACAAATGACCACCTAACTGCCAAGCCCACAATGCTCCAGTTTTCATCTGACCCCACCTGATCTTCTACCAGTCTGTGATACTGTTAAATACTCCTTTGTTTAAATGATCTTTTCCATCTCTCTCAGGAACACTGTTCCGTCTGGATTTTCTTCTCTCTCTCTCTGATTATTCTTTTTTGGGAACTTTGAGGCTCTCTGCTTCTGGCCAACCCTTAAATACTGGTACCCCCAATGTTATTTTTATATATTTGGCCCTCCTCTCATTCTACTAGTATTTTTCCTAGTATACTCATCCACTCCTAGGCCTTATATTGCTTATACAGTTTACCCCTGAACAACACAAGTTTGAAATGCATTGTGAAACTTATATGCAAATTTTTGATACATACAGTACAGTATTGTAAATGTATTTTCTCTTTCTTATGATTTTGGTAACATTTTCTTTTCTCTAACTTATTTTATTGTAATACAGCATATAATAATAACATATAAAATGTGTTAATTGCCTGTTATTGGTAAGGCTTTTGCTCAACCATAGACTATTGGTAGTTAAAAGTTTTAGAGGAGTCAAAAGTTACACATGGATTTTCGACTGAACAGGGCATCAATGCCCCTAACTCCCTCATTGCTCGAGGGTCAACTGTATATTCCTGATTCACAAATCTGTATCTAGATTTCTCTCTTGGGGTCCAGACAGGTATGTCTAATCACCCACTAAATATCTCTGCTTGAATGTCACTCATTTAATACATCTGGTCCCAAACTGAATTTTTAATATTTCCTAATATAACAAATTCCTTATTTAGGAATTCACACTTATAATACCTGTGGGAATGATAGAGGCAGGAAATTCTGGTCATATGCTTTCTTTCTTGAGAGATACACATACATATATACATATACACATGTACACACACACACACACACACACACACACACACCAAGCAAATGACAAACCAGAGAGGGTTATTTTTTTAAGACAGATGGGTTTGGATTTCAAGAGCTGAATTTATACATATAATAAAGTATGCATGTGAATCATCCTTAAATACATGTATATGCTAAAAAAAGATGTAAGTGTATATATATAAAAGGTGGTATGGCTTTGTTTTTGCCAGAACTTTATGTTCAAATGAAATGCTATTAGGGAACTTAAAGAAATAAAACAGAGAAAAGCAGAGCTTCTCTAGTTAAAGAGGAAAAATATGAGGAGCTGGGCCCCTGTCTTCTGCTTCCTCTCCAACTTTCAAACACCAGGGAACCACTAGGGCACCTATTTCACGCTCACCAACTTGCACAATGCAGGGAGTAGATGGAACTACTTAAGTTATAAAAAGTTTTTAAGTTGTGGAATACATATAAAATTGTATTTTTACTAAAATTTTCACAAAATAAAACATAGCTCCAAATTATAGGATAGTATACTACAGCACAAATACAATAGCATTCAAAGTAATTTAGACGGATTCATAAGTCACTATATAATTTTAAAATATGTTTAGCTTTCTATTTATCATCTTACGTACAGAAGTCAAACTGAAGTCTTCATGGATACTTCCAAACAAATCAGGAGAAGAAACATCAACGGCAAGACTAAATATAGATGCAAGTAAGAGAACAGTGACAATTAAAGCACTAAAATTAACAATGTTACTATAATGTTGTATATCTATTACAACTCAATAAAAAATGCAAGGAACCTTATGTAAACTTGATTTGAAAATCTTTTGGTCAAAACTGCATAATTCTGTTTTTTTATATTTAACAACAGCTCAAAGTAGACACTACAGGCTATCTATTAATACAGGTCATATGACATTTGCTTTGGGTCTTCTCAATACTCAATTAAAATTTTTAAAAATCACCAAAAGGGAAAATACCTAATAATTTAATTTTTAGGTACAGACTCAAATTGATTGAAATGTTTTTGACTATCAGAATCTCCAGAGGGCTTTTTCAAGCTCATTTTCATAATAAACCACTTACAGGTGAGCTGAGTTAGGAAATTAGCTAATCACCAACAACTGACCAAAGATACAAAATTGCAGGGGAGGAAATTCTATAATCTACTGATTAATTGATATAACAAATGATAATAAACACTTTAGCAGGAATTCTTTTCCTTAAACCTAATGAATGGATTTTAGAATTCATATGGAACACTAAATAGATGAAATATCAAATAATATTTTAAAATAGAAGCAATAAAAAGATACCAATCTGAACAATAAAAAACAAACTAATGAACGTTAAAATAGCACAAAAAGATATAAAATGTGTATGAATGAATAGGACAGAATAATAAAGTCCAGAAATATAGAGAAAACCTAAAAGACTCCACCAAAAAACTACTAGAATAAATGAATTCAGTAAAGTTGCAGGATAGAAAATCAATGTACAGAAATCTGTTGCGTTTCTACATGCCAATAATGAAGAGCAGAAAGAGAAATTAAGAAAAAAATCCCACATACAATTGCACCAAAAATAATACAATACCTAGGAATAAACCTAACTAAACAGGTGAAAGATCTATACATTGAAAACTATAAAACACTGATGAAAGAAATTGAAGACAAACAAAAAAATGGAAAGACATTCCATCTCATGATTTGGAAGAACAAAAATTAAAATGTCTACATCAACCAGAGCAATCTACACTTTTAATGCAATCCCCATCAAAATACCAATGGCATTTTTCACAGAACTAGAACAAGCAATCCTAAAATTTGTATGGAAGCATGAAAGACCACAAATAGCTAAAGCAATCTTGAAAAGCAAAGCTGGGGATATCACAATTCTAGACTTCAAGTTATATTACAAAACTGTAGTGATCCAAGACAGTATGGTACTGGCACAAAAATGGACACATGGATCAATAGAACAGAACAGAAAACCAAGAATAAACTGATTATCAAATGGTCACTTAATTTTTTTTAAGATTTTATTTATTTATTTGACAGAGAGAGAGAGAGAGGGAACACAAGCAGGGGCAGTGGTAGAGGGAGAAGGAGGCTTCCCACTGAGCAGGGAGCCCAATGTGGGGCTTGATCCCAGGACCCCAGGATCACGACCTGAGCCAAAGGCAGATGCTTAACGAATGAGCCACCCAGGCTGCCCTGGTCACTTAATCTTTGACAAAGCAGGAAAAATATGCAATTTGAAAAGGACAGTCTCTTCAACAAATGGTGTTGGGAAAACTGGACAGCAACATTCAAAAGAAAGAAACTGGATCACTTTATTACACCATACACACAAAAAAATTCAAAATGGATTAAAGACCTAAACGTGAGACCTGAAACCATAAGAATAATAGAACAGAACACAGGCAGTAACCTCTTTGACACTGGCCACAACAACTTTTTCTAGGTAACTTCCCTGATGCAAGGGGAAACAAAACCAAAAATCAACCACTGGGACTACATCAAAATAAAAAGCTTTAGCACGGCAAAGAAAACAATCAGCAAAACTAAAAGGCAACCTAAGAAATGGGAGAAGATATTTACAAATGACATATCCAATAAAGGGTTAGTATCCAAAACATATAAAGAACTTATAAAATACAAGACCCAAAGAACAAATAATCCAATTTAAAAATAAGCAGAACACATGAAGAGGCATTTCTCCAAAAAAGACATCCAGATGGCCAACAGACAAATGAAAAGATGTTCATCATCACTCATCATCAGGGAAATGCAAATCAAAGATACAATGAGAGACCATCTCACACCTATTAGAATGGCTAAAATCAACAATACAAGAAACATCAGGTGTTGGCAAGGATGTGGAGAAAAAGGAACACTCATGCACTGTTATTGGGAATGCAAATTGGTACAGTCAGTCTGAAAAACAGTATAGAGGTTCCTCAAAAAGTTAAAAATAGAGGGGAGGAACAAGATGGCGGAGGAGTAGGAGACCTAAATTTCGTCTGCTCCCAGGAATTCAGCAAGATAGCGATCAAACCATTCTGAACACCTACAAACTCAACAGGAGATCGAAGAAAAGAATAGTGGCAACTCTCTGAACAGAAAAGCAACCACTTCCTGGAAGGTATCTTCTGAGTTGTTTAGTGTATATTTTTCTGGGGTCATTGTTACCCTGTTAGCATTTTGTTCTCTCATTCATCTATTCTCCTCTGGACAAAATGACAAGATGGAAAAATCACCACAAAAAAAAAAACAACAGGCAGTACCGACCGTCAGGGACCTAATCAATAAGGACATTGGTAAGATGTCGGAACTAGAGTTCAGAATGACAATTTTAAAGATACTAGCTGGGCTTGAAAAAAGCATGGAAGATATTAGAGAAACCCGTTCTGAAGAAATAAAAGAACTAAAATCTAACCAAGTCAAAATCAAAAAGGCTATTAATGAGGTGCAATCAAAAATGGAGGCTCTAACAGCTAGGATAAATGAAGAAGAAGAGAGAATTAGTGATATCGAAGACCAAATGATGGAAAATAAGGTGAGAAAAAGAGAGATAAACAACTACTGGATCACAAGGGCAGAATTCGAGAGATAAGTGATACCATGAGACGAAACAATATTAGAATAATTGGGATCCCATAAGAAGAAGAAAGAGAGAGAGGGGCAGAAAGTATACTGGAACAAATTATAGCAGAGAACTTCCCTAATTTGGGAAAGGAAAAAGGCATCAAAATCCAGGAGGCACAGAGAAGCCCCTCAAAATCAATAAAAATAGGTCAACACCCTGACATCTAATAGTAAAACTTACAAGTCTCAGAGACAAAGAGAAAATCCTGAAAGCAGCTCGGGACAAGAGGTCTGTAACCTACAATGGTAGAAACATTAGATTGGCAACAGACCTACCCACAGAGACCTGGCAGGCCAGAAAGGACTGGCAGGATATATTCAGAGCACTAAATGAGAAAAATATGCAGCCAAGAATACTATATCCAGCTAGGCTGTCACTGAAAATAGAAGGAGAGATAAAAA
>NW_028029002.1:0-593 GCF_054177405.1 Leptonychotes weddellii
GGGGGAGGAGGCTGAGGAGGAGTGGCCAGTGAGGGCAGACGTTAACTGGGAGATCCCGTGTCACCATAGTGTCATGGAGGCAAGGAGAGGCGAGGTCAGGAGGGAGTGTCAGCTGTGTTAGAGGCTGCCGTGAGGCTGAGTGAGTTCGAGAAGGGTGTCTTCAAGGTTGGGCGATGGCGGTCACTGAAAAGGATGGTGGTGGTGGACGGGGGGACCGAGGCCCGGCCAGTGGGCTGCGTTGCCTCCTGTGAAGAGCTGGACCCGCGTTGGAAGGAGTCCTAACCCTTCCTCCTGCGCCGCCCTCCGAGCAGATCTCCTGGTCCCTGGCCATTGAACTCACCTGGTGACTCTTTAATACCCTAGCCTTCCATCCCACCTACCCCCAACAGCCCCTTTTACCTGTAACCTCACTCCGTCAGAGTTCCCATGTCTTTGTGCTAAAAAGAACATTTTCTGAACCTCCATTTCAGACATTTGATTTCAAGCAGAAAATAATTATTCTGCCTCTACCTCGCTCGCTGCCTGTTGCCAGGTGCCGAAAGGTACAAAACCCAAGGAAGACATGGCCCCAGACACGAGGCACGACGAAACCA
>NW_028029003.1:0-593 GCF_054177405.1 Leptonychotes weddellii
CCATGGTTCTCTGCAGAGTTGCATGTCAGGGTCTTGATGCAGCCCAGGCAGTGCCGACTCCCAGATGGAGCTCTCCCAGTCTCCCTCGCTCCCCGTGCATTTCCACACTGCAGAGCCGCCTGCTCTGGTTGCAGACTTGTGATTTGAACCGCAGGTGCTTTGTGGGCGTGGTTTTCCTCACGTCACTTGCGAAATACTCTCTCTAGACTTTGTAGGGAAATGTTGTTAATAGCGTCGTTGAGTTTCTTCAAAATGACCTCTGATCATCTTGGTATCTGTTTTTTGACTTCTTGTCCGATGCCACGTTGCTGTCATTCCTGTAATCTTCTCTGAAGAGAGCGGGGGAGTGTATCATCTCCGGCTCCCTTTATCATCGCTCTCCTGTTCCCTTTGTGTGTGGGTTTGTGGTCACTTTATTCTTTTTATTTATTTTTTATTTTTATATTTATTTATTTATTTTTAAAAAAGATTTTATTTATTTACTTGACAGAGAGAGACACAGCAAGAGAGGGAACACAAGCAGGGGGAGTGAGAGCGGGAGAAGCAGGCTTCCCGCTGAGCAGGGAGCCCGACATGGGGCCTGATCCCAGGAC
>NW_028029004.1:0-593 GCF_054177405.1 Leptonychotes weddellii
GTTTGAGATGAAGTCACATCTATCGTGCTAAACCTTGAGGTTCGCTCCCAGGCAGGATCTCTGTGTCTGTCGCACAATCCCCACTCCCTGATGTTCCACTCATCCTGTCTTGGGATCCCCAGCATAGCAGGGGCTGCAGAGCCTTGGCCACACTCGCCTGGAGGTGGGCTGTGAAGGGGAGAAGGCTCTGAGAAGGTCTACAGCCAGCTGCTGGTGCAAATACCACCCTGTCCCACCTGTGGCAGCCTCCTCTGGGGCAGGGCACAGATCTCGCCTGCACACCCCTGAGTCTTAGGTGTAAGCCCCGATCACCACTCACCCCAAAGGGGGATGCAGCCCTCCTCTCTCCCCAGAGCCCATTTCCTGCCTCAGGAGCTGCCTCTTTCCCACGTGGGTCCTATAGACCACCACGTGGGAGTACACACTGACTTCACGGGACCCCATCCGCAGGGGCACACCTTCAGGAGGACAATCATCTTAGCGTCTTTGTCCAGGACCAGGGCAACTCTCAACTTCTGGTCCTCCCTGTATTAACCAACACCTTGTCTACAGTTACTTCTGTGTGCTGATCCGGAGACAAACCCGGGTTGGCC
>NW_028029005.1:0-593 GCF_054177405.1 Leptonychotes weddellii
AGAGGGCGCCTGGGTGGCTCAGTTGGTTAAGCGACTGCCTTCGGCTCAGGTCATGATCCTGGAGTCCCTGGATCGAGTCCCGCATCGGGCTCCCTGCTCGGCAGGGAGTCTGCTTCTCCCTCTGACCCTCCCCCCTCTCATGTGCTCTCTCTCATTCTCTCTCTCTCAAATAAATAAATAAAATCTTTAAAAAAAAAAAGATGAAATCGGAGAGGGAGACAAATCATAAGAGACTCTTAATCATAGGAGACAGACTGGGGTTGCTGGGGGGAGGGGGATACCTGGGTAATGGACATTAAGGAGGACACATGATATAATGAGCACTGGGTATTATATAAGACCAATGACTCGGGGCGCCTGGGTGACTCAGTCGTTAAGCGTCTGCCTTTGGCTCGGGTACTGATCCCCATCGAGCTCCGCATCGAGCCCCGCATCGAGCCCCACATGGGGCTCCAGGCTCCGCGAGAAGCCTGCTTCTCCCTCTCCCACTCCCCCTGCTTGTATTGCCTCTCTCGCTGTGTCTCTCTGTCAAATAAAAAAATAAAATCTTTAAAAAATAGAAAAAAAGACCAATGAATTACTGAACTCTATCT
>NW_028029006.1:0-593 GCF_054177405.1 Leptonychotes weddellii
TAAGCAGTAATAGGCTATTTAGATACAAGCTGTCAAGTCAAAATATGGATATATATATCACTTCCCTAACACTGTGCTTTAAATCAAATGTTGGAAAAATAAACCCTGAAGTGTAATTGTATACTTGTTAATAGGTTGATGAGATGTTCAATTTAAATGGCTTTCTTCATGCTGTGTTTCTGGTGTCAGGGAAAAAAAATAGTACTTACTGTCAATTGCTTCCTAATTTATCTTGTATACTATGCTCTCTCTACCAATTTGGCTATTCAATTACAGCAATATCCATTTCTCTTACTTACAGGAGTTTAGTTCTGGAATGACCTGCATATTTGAAAGAGATAATTAAACGAGCATCAACTCTGTTACTCGTGGTAATGGAGAACAGGGATACTATGATAAATGAAATTCACTGGTAATTCAAAAACAAACAACAAAAAAAACCCAAAAGCCTCATTTTAGATAAATGCATCAACATTCTACTAGAGTGACTTTTATTAGCCTTAGCAACAAGAATCAAATAATTACTGCATTTCCTTCCTCAATATGTCACTTATTGGAAGTGCAAAAGGGCAACATGTTGACTAATGGAGAAA
>NW_028029007.1:0-593 GCF_054177405.1 Leptonychotes weddellii
CTTGTATATACATTCTAAATAAGCTTTCAGTCATTTGGTTTAATTTAGTTCTTAAATATTCCATTGTGTAATGAAATAAACAGCAGCTGTAGGATGTTTCCAGTGGATTCATTTAAAATTGGACAAGAGGGAAAAAATTGCTACATTTTTAAGGATCTTATTTTCCAAAAAATATACAGAGATACGGTTCTTTATCCATAAGCCAAAAAATCATAACTAAAAGATGTAACTGGTACTGAGCTCCTGTAACACACATCAAGAAACAGTCTGAAATTCCTGAGTAAATCTGGGAATTGAAGGTGGGGGAGGGGAGGATTCCAAGTACAGTGGATAAAATTGAGGACAGTTAAAACTGAAATACACTATCCACATACTGGGCATTTACCTCCCACAGGCCATGTGACATACGTTTTATGTGAGCAAATGATGTTTAGACAAATTCCAATGCATCGATATATATTCTCATGTGCAGTTATTTATACAAACTACCAGATTGTTCTAGCCATTACTGAAACACATTTTCAAATTTATACTGGAAAGCTTACTAAACCACATGACTTATGGAGATGAAATTATTTTCCCAGTCTTTTAAA
>NW_028029008.1:0-593 GCF_054177405.1 Leptonychotes weddellii
ATTGTTGAACTCTACATCTGAAACTAACGATGTATGATATGTTGGCTAATTGAATTTAAATTAAAAAAAAGACTCAAAAGATAACAGGGGTTGGTGAGGATGCGGAGAAAGGGGAACATTTGTGCACTGTTGGTGGGAATGCAAACTGGTGCAGCCCCTGTAGAAAACAGGATGGAGATTCCTCAAAAAGTTAGGAATAGAATTACCATGTGATCTAGCAATCTTTCTTCTGGGTATAGATCTGAGGGAAATAGAATCACTACCTCAAAGAGGCATCTTCACTCCCATGTTCACTGCAGCATCATTCAGAGTAGCCAAGACTTGGAAACAACCTAAGAGCCCATGGGCAGATGAATGGATAAAGAAGATGTGGTGCACACCCACAATGGACTATCAGCCTCAAAAAAAGTAGTAAATCAGGAGCATCTGGGTGGCTCAGTCAGTTAAGCGTCTGCCTTCTTGGGTTGTGATCCCAGAGTCCTGGGATTGAGTCCTGCATCGGGCTCCCTGGTCAGTGGGGAGCCCGCTTCTCCCTCTGCCTCTGCCCCCCAACCCCGTGTGCGTGTTCTCTCTCAAATAAATAAATAAATAAA
>NW_028029009.1:0-593 GCF_054177405.1 Leptonychotes weddellii
CGGCAGTGAAGCTCATCCTGTGTGCAGGGGGTGAGGTCCGCTGATGAGGAGAGCATGCGCCCCCCCAGCCCAGGGCAGCTGCTTCCCTGCTTCTGATGGTTGTCCTGTGCCAGGCCCCCAGCCTACCTGGGCTGGCCCCCATCTCTGCTGGAGTCCTCTCTGTCTGCCCACAGTAGCTTCCACGTGGCCACGCCTCACTTTGGTATCTACACCGCATCACAAAAGGAGTGGATGCTCTGCTGGAAAGGGGGTGGTTTACTTCTTACTCTCTTGTGGGCACTTGGCATCCCTTAAGTTTCCTGTTACAGCAGATGTGTCTTTTCCCTGCTGCCCTCAAGCTTCTCATCACTGTTCTTCTTCCTTTTGGTTTAGTTTGTGTCTTTTTTTTTTCATAGATGGCTTTAAGCTATTTCTGTTGAAAGAAGGTCAGAAATTACCTTTATCCAATGTATCTGTTTTCTTCCTAATGCTTTAAATCTTGGCTTTCATTATTTCTTGTGTAAGTGCTGTTAATTAGGAAGTGAACCTGATCCTGCTTTAGGAACAGAGTTAAAGTCTAGGTGTGCTTGGAACTCCACCTTTCTTCCTGACAG
>NW_028029010.1:0-593 GCF_054177405.1 Leptonychotes weddellii
ACAGAGGACCTAGTAAATGTTACTGAATGAATTCCACAAAGTATTTCAATCAAGGATTTCAGGTGAGATGTAGAATGGAATTGTCTTCTCCTGCCTAGGCTCACTAATGCAGCCTGTGATATGGGTAGCTCCAGCTAGAAAGTAGTAAATGGTATGATACTTATATCCCTTAAGGAAGTGAAGTAGGACACCCGAAATATTAGGTTGAATTATATGAGATTGCCAGTGTGCATCATTTCTAACCTATATAAATGACAACTTTTACCATGCAACCTAATGCTTGATTGCAATGATTCACCCAGTGGATCTGAAACCCACACTTGGTGGCTTCTGCTCTACCAGTTGCTGCCACAGCCAATACTCAGTAGAGGCCCCTAGGGACTGCCTGAGACGTGAATGGCTGAACCCATGGCCCCAGCTCCGCATCCGGGGGCATCCTGGGGATTTGTCTGAGGTTTTCCATGCCTCCTGCAGCCACTGACCAGACTGCTGCCCATGAAAAGTAGCTCCTCCCCTCAGGAAGAATGGAAACCCTGCAACTTGTGCAAAGCACGAGGAAGTCTGTAATAAACAAGAAACACACTGGTTAGCCA
>NW_028029011.1:0-593 GCF_054177405.1 Leptonychotes weddellii
TTGGAATACTTTCTTCATCCTATTGCTACTAACCCAGACCTCAACATTTCCATTGTGTATTGTTTTCCTTGCAAATCTCATTGTCTTTGAGATTCCCCTTCCATTATAGTCCTATTTACATTTGCATGTCAATCTAAGGTTTCTAAAGTATCACTTTCCTAACATTCACTGTGTTCACAACCTACAATAGCTCTCCACTATTTATTTCAGTACATTAAAATACTGCTCCCGGGATGCTAACAGTCTTACTATTTGGGCTCTTTCCTAATAATGACAAGTATTGTTCTTAACATCTCATATCTTGATCACACATTATGTGTTTGCTTTGGCCTCTCTGCATTTGATTAAACTGTTACTTTAAACTGGAATGTTCTCCTCATCTGATGATCTGTGTCATATTTCATCGTTCTTCTGCAACTGCTTTTGACCACATGCTTTTGAAGTTCAATTACATTCCTCATAATCCCTATGGTATCATGTAACTGCATGAAAGTATTATGTTCCTCTCTATAGCTTTATAAGATGGACTATATGAAATGTACTTGTTTTTCATATACTTCACAAAACAAAACAGAGTTATTAATATTTATTAA
>NW_028029012.1:0-10486 GCF_054177405.1 Leptonychotes weddellii
GGCCGCAAACCCACCATCAAAGCTCTGATGGGGTCGTTTCCTCATTCAGAGAATGAGCAGGCTCACTGGGCCATGTGGGACAGTGGTCAGGACAGCGGCCACGTGACCTCAGGAATGCCACTGCCCCTCCCCGTGCCTCAGTGTCCTCATCTGTAATTCGGGGTGAACAGCAGCAGCTGCCTGCAACGTGACAAGAAGGACTGAGACTGTCGGTGAAAATGTCCTGGGGCATGGGAGACACAAAGCCTCCTGGTCACGGGGCGCCCACTGTCTGCACACCCACTTACACGTCTGCTATGGATGGGCTTTGAAAGCTTCACATTACTTGTGTATTTATTCAAATATGTCTTAGGGAGCAAAGCTTAGCTAGGCTCCCCCACCCCACCCCCCGACAACATGTGAGTTTACAGGTGTTAATACTGCAAATGACCCACGTTTCAAAATAAAGACGAGTTTGTTACAAGTTTTTACCGAGAGAAAATTCACCATTTCTTAAAGTGTGCAATTCCATGCCTTTTAGTATAGTCTCAAGGTTGTGCAACCATCACCACAATCTAATTCCAGGAGAAAAAAAAGGGGGGGGGGAGTCAATTTTAAAGCCTGTTTAAAGAAAACTGTTACATGACTCGAAAATAGGAAGTAGGGCGCCTGGTTGGCTCAGTCGTTAAGCATCTGGCTTTGGCTCAGGTCATGATCCCAGTGTCCTCGGATCGAGTCCCACATCGGCGGGAAGCCTGCTTCTCCCTCTCCCACTCCCCTGCATGTGTTCCCTCTCTCGCTGTCTCTCTCTCTGTTGAAAAATAAAATCTTTAAAAAAAAATTTTTTTAAAAAAGAAAGGAAGTAAAGAAGAGGGCAGAAGGCCGGCAAAGCTCCTGAGGACAGGAGACAGGTGAGCAAGGCTGGGGAATGGGCGGGGCGGTGTCAGAGTTCATCACGGCCCCGTGTGATGGCAAGCCTCCGAGACCCAGCGAGGGATGGGTGGGCACGCGGCGCCACCCC
This sequence comes from Leptonychotes weddellii, assembly GCF_054177405.1. Classification (NCBI taxonomy): domain Eukaryota; kingdom Metazoa; phylum Chordata; class Mammalia; order Carnivora; family Phocidae; genus Leptonychotes; species Leptonychotes weddellii. The sequence goes on from NW_028029012.1 coordinate 1,001, forward strand.
AGCCTGCCCGCCGCCGGTGCCCAGGGGCCCGAAGAGAAGGGGGATAGGGTTTACAGGGTGGGGACCAGCGCAGAGCCCGATAGAGGGTCTGAGGGACCCCAGGGGAGCATCAGGGAAGACAGGAGATTGGGCCAGGCCCCCCTGAGAGGTCAGGAAGCTCCTTTTCTTGGGAAGAGAACAATTTTTTAAACTTCCCTTGGACATTGGAAACCCTGGCACCTCCCAGGGCTATAAAAAGGCCGTATCCCCTGACCAGGCTAAAAATAAAAGATCCCTGCCCAGAAGCACTCCGGGTGGGAGGGGGCACCGTGTGGGCCCAGTGGGGATGGAACTTGCTGTGTAACTTAAAGCAGGTGTCTCCCCTCTCTGGGCTGTGGTCCCCAACAGCATTAGACTGGACAATTTCCAAAGCCCCAGTTAGTGGGGATATTTATACGGTGGTGGTTGTTATTTACAGAGGCTCTAAGCGGGGAAAGGGGGCTGCTGGTATGACCTGGAACTTGGCACTCTCTGCGGGTTCTCTGCTCCTCCAGCCTCTCTCCAGCCCCAGGCAGGGGAGAAGCTCGAATCGCTGTCCCATGGCGACCCCTGGTGGCACAGAATACTCACTGCAGCACCTTCTGGGTCTCCACCAATAAAGGCTGCATCCTGTTCTGGAGGAAGGTGGAGGGAGGCACATTCACGACACAGGTATTCAGGTCGACCACACTGGCTCCTCCCCACCCTTCAGGGGTGCCAAGCTACCTCCCACCATGGGGTCTTTGCATGAGCTGTACCTTCCACCTGCAGCAGGAAGCCTCCCATGACTGCCCCCAGACCCAGGGCCCCCACAGTGGCCTCTGCATCCCCCCATCACACCCAGGACCACCCCGGCTGCAACCACCTAGTGGTGTGTCTGTCTCCCCCACGGAGCTGTGAGCCCCATGAGGGCAACAACAGGGTCTGCTTTAGTCAACACTGTCCACCAAATCTGAAACCATCCCTGGCATACACTAGGCGCTCAATACATACCGTTCGGTGAACGGATGACAAAACGAATGGACAGGACATTCGCCAGCAGGCAGGAGGGAAACAGAACAAAGAGGTTATTTTTTTTTTTAATATTTTATTTATTTATTTGAGAGAGAGAGAGAGAGAACACGAGTGGGGGCAGGGAGAGAGGGACAAGCAGACTCCTCCAGGGAGCCTGACGTGGGGCTCGATCCCAGGACCCTGAGATCATGACCTGAGCCGAAGGCAGACGCCAAACTGACTGAGCCACCCAGGCGCCCCACAAAGAGGTTATTTTAAAGATAAAAAGATGTGCCCATTAATTCAAAGTCATTTATTAAGCAGGGAACAATAGAACGGGGTGGGGAGGGTGGATGAGGTTGTAAATGATTTTAAGTGGGGTGATCAGAGTAACCTCCATTGAGAGGATGACATTTGAGCAAAAATCTGGAGGAGGTGAGGAGGGGGCTATGTTGGCATCTGGAGGAAGGGCATTCCAAGGAGAGGGAACAGCTGTGTAAAGGTCCTGGGGCAGGACCACATCTGTGTGTTGAAGGCCATGTGGCTCGTACAGACTAGATGGGGGGGCGGAGAGGGAGAGGAGGGGAGGGCAGGTCGCGCTGCCCCTCGGGGGCGGCGGGGAGGACCCGGGTTTGTACCTCCAGGGAGGTGGGAGCCCTGGAGGACGGAGGGCAGAGGAGGTGCTCACGGGCGCCCTCTGGTGGACCACCCAGATTGCGCCGGAGATGCAGAAGATTTGCAAGATTCAAAGTCCCTCAAGTTCTGCCCAGGCTCGGTGGCAGCCACGCATGCACTGGGTGACACTGGGCAATGCATTGCCGTCTCTGGGCCCAGAGAGCGGGAGGACATTTGTACAAGATCTAATCATCTCAGAAAGACATCATTGCTAGCAGGGACAAATCATCTGTTATTGATGCATGTTTCAGAGTTCTTAAAGAAGGGGAAATTTTCAAAAAATTCCCCACTATTTTTCCTTAACGCTGTTTGTCCTAGCGGGAATAGGGGGTTTCCCAGGAAACACCCCAGGCCTGGTGGCCACTGGGGGCGCACTGGTCTTGGAGCGGTGGCGGCCACCAGGGGGCGCCAGGGCAGCAGGACGTGTGGCTGAGCCCCCAGCTCTGGCGAAGCGCAGCTCTGTCTGGAGCTGTCCTAGCTCACACTCTCGTCTCTGGGCCTTTGCCGGTGCTCTGCGGACCTCCGGGAGCTCTCTTCCCAGCCCATGGCTCATTCCACCATACGCCTCAAGTCTCAGCTTACTTCCTCCTTCCAGAAGCTTCTCTGAATCCCCCCAGGCTGGTCAGCAGTCCCCTTTGGGCCGCCGCAGCTCCCTACGCTTCTCCATCACAGGCCTGATTCCCCTGGTCACTGTCTCTGTCTCTGGCAGCTGACCGTGAGCCCTGAGAGAACAGGACAGTGTTGTCTCAGGTCACCTTGGGGGTATGGTGACCACTCAATCGCCCCTGTGCCCACAGGTGCCTGCACCCAGTAGGAGCTCAATAAATGTGGGTGGATAAGTAGATGGATGAATCACATCCTCTCCACCCACTGCCCAGGGAATTCCATAGGGGGCAGGGATAGCGCCCCAGACGGACCTGCACACAGCAGGTGCTCCACATATTGTTCCTCAAAAGGATTCACTTACTGAGCAACTACCCTGGGCGCTGAAGACACTACAGTGACCCAGACAGATCCAGGAGCCAGGAAAGGAATAAGACTATTTCACAGAATAAGAAACAAAAACAAAAACAAAAAACAATGGATGCAATGAACGAGCAGTCTCATGATCTCCGTATGGGCTGGAACCCAGTAGAGACACCTGGCTCCTTCTTCAGACCCCAAAGGCTACTGCGTGCTGTGTGACCTTGGATAAGTGACTTCCCCTCTCTGGGCCTTAGTGTCCTCATCTGTAAACTGGGGACAAGGATAGTCTCCAGCTCCTGGGCTGCTGGGAGGATGAAATAAGTTCAGCCAGCATGTAAAAGTCTCGGCCCAGGGCTTTCAAAATGCTTGTCCTTTAAGTATGCTGGAGTGACACGGGGACGTGCGAAGTATTGGAGCTCCAGACCTGAAGTCACTAGGACCGATGGGAAAGATGAGGTCCAGGAAAGGGCTGTGACTTGTCCCAAGTCTCACAATGTCTCAGGGATGAAATAAAGACTCACGCTCTGAATGTGCCCACTTGTCCCTCCTCTGCCTCCACCTGGGTCCAGTCCCCATCACGGCTGGACTGGATCTGCTCTGTTGCCACTGCTCTGGTCCCAGGTTCAGCGCTGCGCCCTGCCCCCCCAACTTCCTGACCTGTCCTTCCCAGAGCAGCCACCAGAGGGCGCCTGTGAGCACTCGAGTCAGGTCCTGCCCTCCTCTGCCCACAGCCTTCCAGGACTCCCACCTCCCTGAGGGAAAAGTCCAAGTCCTCCCCGAAGCCCCCAGGGCCCAGCAGGAACCTGCTACCGACCCCTCCTTGCCCTCCCCTCCTCCCTCCCTCCCCTTCTCTCATTCTGCTCCAGTCACACAGGCGTCCTTGCTGTTCCTCCAACATGCCAGGTAGGGCTCTGCCCCAGGACCTTTGCCCACGAGCTGTTTCCTCTGCCCAGAAAATCACCCCAGTCCTCAAGCTCTTCTCATCCTGGCCGGCTCCTCTTCCTACGGGGCTTGGCTCTAACATCACCCCCTCAGAGAGGCCTTCCCTGGCCACTCGGGCCAAAGTTTTCCCCCCTGGGACACCCCCATCTCACTGTTCATTTCTTCTGATAGCCCTTCACTTTCTGAAATTATCTCACTTCTTCCTGTGATGACTCATTCGCTGTCCCCTCTCCTCCGCCTCCGACTGAAAGGAGAGCAAGGGATAGATTGCGACTGCCTTTGCCCCTAGGGCACTCCAGTGCCTGGGACAAACTGGGTACACAGTAGGCGCTCAATAAATGTTCACATGAACGAATGGCCCGTTCACCGCAATCGTCCAGTTATTTGCAGCCAGCTCTCGCCTCCATGATCAGAAACCGTCTGTCCACGAACCCAGCCCACCTCGGCCCACCCTGGAAGCTGGTCTCCCGGGCTCCTCCCCAGGTTTCACTTCAGTGCTGCGGAGGCTCCAGGAAGCTGAGCCCCAACAAAATCTGAGTCAGCGACTAAAATAACTAGTGGTATCTGACGGCCTGGGTGACTCAGCCAGGCCCGCCCTCCGGGGCCCCAGGAAACGGAGGAGAGGGCTTGCAAAGTTAATGTTTGAGTCAGGCTGTTAGGTGGGAGAGGCTAGCAGCTTCCTGGCTCCTCCGGCTGGAGTTCGCCCTTGCCTTGCGGCGCTCCCTCCCTTGGAAATTATAATTCCTCCACTTCTGACCCGTGTGACGGTGCGGACCCAGATTCACCCCTTTGAGCCTGTTTTCCCTATCTGTAAAATGAGCCCAACAATATAAGCTTCTACTCTGAGGGAGGTCAATTTTGGGGATTAAAATAGGTTCAGGAGCGCCAGGCTGACTCAATGGGTGGAGCATGTGACCCTTGATCTCAGGGTCCTGAGTTCGAGCCCCACCTTGGGCACAGAGAGTACTTTTAAAAATAAAAATAAAATCGAATACGTTTAGATCTTCAAAGCCTGCACAATCCGTAAATGTGAGTGCCCAACAAGTGTTAATTCTATCCTTTCTCAAAGGTCTGTGACCCTGAAAAAAGATTAATCCCCTCCTCTCCAGCTGGCGGTTAATGAGCACTTACACTGCGAGGTTCAGTGTCTCATACAGGATCTGCTGACAACCTTGAAACATCAAACCCACTTCTCAGATGAGAACTCGAGGCTCAGAGAGCCGAAGGCCCTTGCCCAAGATCACATGGTCGGATCTGAGCCCAGCAAGGTGGGGAGTGGGGGACACGACACATCAAGGCAGGAACCTTTGGCAAAAAAAAAAAGAGGGGCTACAGCAGTAAGTGCTAAATGTCCCCCCGTGTCTTTTCTCTCCATGTTCTCTGGTATTAGAACCAAAACTTTTAGCAAAGCCCACGGCCCAACAGAAGACTACATTTCCCAACGTCCCTTGCAGCCGGGGGACCACGTGACTAGGCTCTGACCAATGAAATGCGAGAAACTGCGCACGAGGTTCGGTCCATGCCTTACACGGGGAGAAGCGAGCTCTTCCCTCCTGGTTCCCTTTTTGGGAACAGTTGAAGTCTCCCAGAGGAGAACGGCACCGCAGAAACGTTCAATAAATATTTATTATAGTTAAAACACGGTACCCACATCCCCCAGCCCACTCCCCCCACCACCACCCAGGTGAGAATTTGTAAATGCCACATCCAATTCTGGCCACCCTGCGCGCCAGGAAGTCGTCAGGGCCCATTTCGCAGTTTCAGGAGAGCGGCCGATGACGTCACGCTCCTCTGCCCCCCCCCCCCCGGAAACGGTGGGGGGCGTCCCCAAGGTCCGGGTCCTCGGGCCCAGCCACCCAGTCACTCTGCTCCTTGCGTCTTGTCCTCGGGCGCCTGGGTCCCTCTCTGGTTCCACATGTGGTTGTTGAGGCCCAGCTGCACCATCTGGGCGTGGTGGATGATGAGGGGCTGCAGCCCGGGGCTCTGAGGGGGCGCCGGGCCGGCCTGCGGGAAGGCGGGGGGCGGCGGGAAGGCGGCCGCGGGCGAGCCGGCCGGCCACGGAGGCTCAGGGGGCGGCTGATGGCCCGGCCAGGAGGGAAAGGGCGGGGGGGCGCCCAGAGGCCCCGGGCCCCCGGGGGGCACCTGAGTCCCAAGTGGTATGTGGCTCCCGAAGGCCACCCGGAGCGTCTCCATCTGCGCCTGCCAGGACAAGCGGCTCTGGACGTAGGCCGAGTAGGCGGCGTTCAGCGCCGCTACCTGCTGCTGCTCGCCCTCCAGGCGCCCGCGCTGCTCTTGCAGGGCCCGCACGTCCTGTTCCTTCCTCCAGTGGGCCTTGCGGGCTCGTAGTGTCTGCGGCTTGAAGGTGTTGGCCACCCTCCTGGCGAAGATCCGGGAGTGCTCGTCCAGCCACACCAGGCCGATGAGCAGGCTGGACGTGTGGGGGCTGAGCTGGGCCTGGGAGCTCTCCAGGGGCAGGAAGGGGATCACGCAGTCTTGCCACCCGGGCCGCGTGAGGCTGCTCATCAGCGAATGGCCCGCCTGGTGCTGGCCCAGGTGGCAGTCGAAGTTGGGGGTGAGCAGCAGGATGGTGAAGGCCGAGTGTTCGATGGCGTCTTGCAGGCAGCGCAGCTCGCCCCGCCCGGGCACCTGGAAATCCTCACAGAAGGTGGCCCCATCAGGGACCCCCAGGGCCTCGAGCGTCTCCCGGACGCGCAGGGCAATGTGTTCATCCGCCGCAACGTGCAGGATCACAAAGTTATAGAATTTCTGCTCTGACTCCAACTCGGGAGAAGGGGGGCACGGGCTGGAGGAGGCCAGGCCAGTGGAAGAAGAGGTCGATGATGAAGGGCAGGGAGGGGACGTCCTTAGGGCTGAGGGCGCAGGTGGGCATGAGCTGGCCACCTGGGAAGCGGTATCTTCTACAGGGAGTGGGAGTGGGGGCTGGTCCTTGTCAGGGCAAGTGTTTCTGGAGGGCAAGGGGAGAGATTTGGGGGCTGCCAATGCTTCTGTGCACTCCACCGGGTAGTAGGTGCTGATTTCCAGAGCTTTGGGGGAGTCGGGCTGGCCAGGGCTTGCATCTGGGACCAGCTCAGTAAGCCTAGGGGCTGAGCTGTTTGGTAGCATCCGGGAGCTGGCAGTCTCCCCCGATGAGGGGCTGGCAGTCTCCCCCGATGGGGGACCCGCAGCCTCCCGCGATGGGGGACCGGCAGCCTCCTCCGATGAGGGGCTGGCAGTCTCCCCCGATGGGGGACCGGCAGCCTCCCCCAATGGGGCGCTGGCACTCTCCCCGGATGAGGGGCTAACCACCTCTCCTGATGAGGGGCTGACAGTCTCCCCCAGTGGGGGGCTGGCCGTCTCCATCGATGGGGGGCTGACAGTCTCTTCCGAGGGTGGCCAGCTCACCTCCTCAGGCTCCTGGCAGCCCATGGGGGCAGGCTCGGGCACCGGGCTGGCCTGGGGCTCGTCACACAGCTTGCTGGACCTGTGGTAGCTGCGGTGGTGGCTGAAAAAGGGCATGGTGGGCGACTGGCTGATTTCCAGATTGCTGGCCAGGGAGGCGGGGCTGCCGGTGGATCTCAGGGAACGCCCTCTGCTCCAGCCCGAAAGGTGCTCGATGGGCTGGGGAAGGCTGCGGGTGCCCGAGGGTGACACTGAGGATGGTGGCAGGCAGCCCAGATCAGAGTGAAGGGGCTGGAAGCTCCCTGGGTCCCCGATGATACCCCACCCACAGCGGTCCTGGGCCTCTCCCTGGAGCTCTGCGAGCCGGTGGTCATCCCTGGAGCTGAACGTATGGAGGGCAGCCTGGTAGGCCATGTCCCGCAGAGTGGCCGGGCACAGCTTCTCCTCAGCGAGCAGGTGGAATACCCGGGCAACTGCCCAGGACAAGTCTGGGGGCTCCTCTGGGGCCTCGGCGCTGTCCATGCCGGCCCACTGGCGGGCCACAAGCCGGGCCACCGCATCCGCCTTCAGCGCTTCCAGGGAGATCCTGGCCTCGGTCTCCTGGCCCAGCTCCAGGAGCACCATGGCATGCAGGAGGTCCGCCCCCCGGCAGCCTGGGCGCAGGGTCTTCAGCTTGTGCTTAAGATGCAAGAGCTTGTCCTGGCCTGCAGCACCTAGAATGTCAAAGGCGCTGGAGAGCGACAGGCCCGTGCAGGCCATGGGCATAGGTGAGTGTGGCCGTGGGCAGCAGAAGCACTGGGTGGTGGAGGCATGTTCCACACCACCTGCCTTCCTGCATGCTCGGAGTCCCCTACGTGCTCACCATACCGAGTCTCATGGGGGACACGGCAGTAGACCTGTGAAGCAAGAGAGACGCAGTCACCTCCAGAAAGGGGATAGCTCTGGGAGGTGGACCAGACACCCCCATCTGCCCACTTTCCGGTGCCACCACCACCTATCAGGGTGACCTTGGGAAAGATGTGTCACCTCCCCCCGCCTCCATTTCCTCCTCTGCAAGATGAGGGCAGCCAACACTTGCCTGGTGTCACCCAAGAGGTAGACCCGACTATTTTTCCGTTTGCATGTGAAAAAAATCATGCCAGAAAAGGGAAGTCACTTGCCCAAAGTCACACAGCCAGTGGGTGACAGAGCTGGGATCTGAACCCATGAAATCTGGCTCCAGAGGCTGAGTGCCCAACCACAGAACTATACTGCCTATTGGGAATAATAATAAGCTCACTTGTGGGATTGTTTCAGGGAATTGTGCTGCCTTCACATAGGGAAAGTTCTGAGCCTGATGACCAGAAGTCAGTAGGTAGAGGGAACATCCTGGACTCCTGGCAACTCCGGCCCCGGTCAAGCCTTCAGATGAGGCAGCTGCCGGCCAGCAGCTTAACAGCGACCTCGAGAGAGCTTCCAAGCCAGAGCCACCCAGCTCATCTTCCTCCAGATTCCTGACACCCAGGAACTGTATGAGATGATACATGTTTGTGGTTTTTAAACCACGACATCCTGGGGTCATTTGCACGGCACAGCTAGCTGCTGCAGGTAGTGATGTTAGCATGAGGAACTAACCATTGCTGAGAGCCAGCTCCAGGCCTGATGGTGCTGCCAAGCCATTTGGAGACTATTCCTTGCTCTCCATGTCTCAACAAATGCCAAGCGGGTTCCTACCTCGGGCTCCTTGCAAGTGCTGTTCCCTCTGCTTGGAGTGCTCCTTCCTCAGACCTTTGCCTGAGGGACGCTAGTCTCATCATTCAGCTCTCAGGCACAAGGGCACCATTTCTGCAGCCCTGCACGACCCCGCTGTCCTTCCCAGTCTGTCTCCCCCACGTCACCTTGTTCCCCCCAGCGTGTCACTGGGTGAACTTTTCTTGTGTGTTAGACTTTTTGCATTTGCTGTCTGCCTCCTGGCCACCTGGCACCCATGGATGGGGCTGAGCCTCTCCTAACCCTGCTGGGCTGCTGAACCACAGAGCGGGGACCTAACCTTGTGGGATGGATGAATGAGGCTAGAACTCATATCCTCCCAGTGCTGTGGATGAAAAAAACAGGCACAGAAAAAGGCCTTTCGGGGCGCCTGGGTGGCTCAGTCGGTTGAGCGTCTGCCTTCGGCTCGGGTCATGATCCCAGGGTCCTGGGATCGAGTCCCGCATCGGGCTCTCTGCTCAGTGGGGAGTCTGCTTCTCCCTCTCCCTCTGCCCCTCCCCCCACTTGTGTGCACGCACGCTCTCTCTCTCTCTCAAATAAAATAAAATCTTTTTTATTTTGGGGTGCCTGGGCGGCTCAGTCGGTTAAGCGGCTGCCTGGAGTCCCAGGATCGAGTCCCGCATTGGGCTCCCTGCTCGGCAGGGAGTCTGCTTCTCCCTCTGACCCTCCCCCCTCTCATGCTCTCTCTCTCTATCTCATTCTCTCGCAAATAAATAAATAAAATCTTTAAAAAAAAAAAAAAAA
>NW_028029013.1:0-593 GCF_054177405.1 Leptonychotes weddellii
TATTTAGGTGCTCCTATGTTGGATGCATTAATATTTACAGATGTTATATCCTCTTGTTGGATTGACCCCTTTGTCATTATGTAGTGCCCTTCTTTGTGTTTTATTACAGTCTTTGTCTTCAAGTCTGTTTTGTCTGATGTAAGGATAGCTACCCCAGCTGTCTTTTGGTTTCTATTTGCATGGACTATCTTTTTCCATCCCTTCACTTTCACTCTGCGTGTGTCCTTAATCCAAAGTGAGTCTCTTGTAGGCAGCATGTAGATATGGGTCTTGTGGAAGCCACCTTCGTGTCCAAAATAGAAAAAGGTTTAATGGATTATGACAGACTGTTACACGCAGCCACTAAAATATTTATGAGAAAAATATAAAATGGAAAGTGTTTACAATATTATGTCAGATCGATAAAGCAAAATGCAAACTTGCAGATGTGTATCAATTACAACTATATAAATTAAAACATAGACAAGGATTTGGAAACAAAATGTAATAATTAAAAGTTGGTAGACATAGGTTCTTCAATGTTCTCGTACACTGCCTTCCAACTAAAAAAAAAAGCTCAACAAAAACAAGTAGCCGCTGTTGTCAGCATGATC
>NW_028029014.1:0-593 GCF_054177405.1 Leptonychotes weddellii
GATACTATAGGAAGATAGTATTTAACCAGTTTGTTTGCTCATGTGTTCCCTATGATCCATAGGAATATGAATTTCCATAGAATGTGTCAAGAAAACTAGTTAAAAATTGTTAATTTTTTAGGATGTTCTATAGAAAAAGGTCAAGATTTCCATATGTATAAAATGCTTCAAAATAATTCAAAGCATCCTATTTTTCCAGTCCACTCTTCTTTGTGCAGTAATCATACTTTAGTCCTATTTTGCCAATATCTCACCTGCTCATTCAACTCTAGTCCAAGGACAATTTCTAGTATCACTCAGAGCTGGTATATATCATAGATATATCAACTCCCGACAACATGTAAGACTGCAGTATTCATGATGCTTTCCATATATTTTTTTAACAGTTGAGACCCGATAATTTAAAATAGAATTGGCAGCTTTGGGGTGTGAAATCAGTGTTGGCATCAACACAAGAATTTTTCATATTGCTTTTTTTTTAATTTTTTTTATCATTATGTTAATCCCCATACATTACATCATTAGTTTTAGATATAGTGTTCTATGATTCATTGTTTGTGCATAACACCCAGTGCTCCATGCAGAACGTGCCC
>NW_028029015.1:0-593 GCF_054177405.1 Leptonychotes weddellii
CCCAACTGTTCTGGGGCTTGGTTAGGACATGGGCATCCTTGGAAGCCCATTACTCTGCTACCACATCTTTTTAGTTTACTTCATCCACCCTGTTCCCTTGGTTTGTGTCTGCCATCTCCCCTTCGTGGTCTCCTCGGAGCTGTCGTTCTCAGCTGGTTTCTAATCCTGGCTATATCTACATGTCTATGGGAACATGGCTTTTATGGAGGTTGATACTTCATTAAATATTTAAGTGGACCATGCTGCCATTTTTCTAGAAATTAATCATATATTAGATGGAAATGCCAACTAAAGACGTTTTGTTTTTGTTTTTGTTTTTTGCTTTTGACACGAGAAGAGCTCATGATACATTTTTAAATGGGAAACAGATTGCAGGGCAGTTAAGAACATGACTGAGGAAAGTGAAATCATTTATTACTTCAAGCTTAGGAATAGGGACCTTGCTTCATCATCTCTGTACTATTTGTTAAATGTCTACCTCCAGCTGAACCTGAATATTGACATTTTTTTTTTAACTGTTGTAAAACAGATATTATTCCATTATAGTTATACAGGAAAAGCTGCCAGAACAAGCTGAAATAGCTCAGTTGGGA
>NW_028029016.1:0-593 GCF_054177405.1 Leptonychotes weddellii
TGCTGCTGGTGTTGGTGAATTTGAAGCTGGTATCTCCAAGAATGGCAGACCCATGAGCATGCCCTTCTCGCTTTTTTTGTTGTCAAGCAAAATATTTTTAATTAGTAGGCTGATCATAAATAAATCCACATAAAAGATTTAACAGAATTACAAAGAGTTTTGTATTTCTTTTGTGGACTCAATTCTTAATACGCATTAGTCAACCTCATTCTCTAACTGTGACAAAAAGGGTTGTCATCCAACAATGCAGCACAGTTTAAGCAATTCATATTTTGTAGTTACATTTTTACATTTTCTTTACAAATGTAACATTTATGTACATTATATATATATTTTTCTATAGTTCATGTACTGAAATGCTACTGTTTTTACAGGGAAAATATTGAATTCATGAATACAAATCATTCCTTGTTAAAAAGTAATTCATATAAACAAGTAACACGGTACCACTGCCTTTTGGCATCTCTTGTCAGAGTTCAAGTCCAGAAATGTTATATTGATTATCAGAAAAAGGGACTGATCTAATTTGACATTATGACATATCATTCCACAGAGCTACACAAATGTGCTGGCTTGCAATGGACAGAGCACTG
>NW_028029017.1:0-593 GCF_054177405.1 Leptonychotes weddellii
AGGCTCCCGGGAACCCCGTCTCCCACCACCCTCACTGCAGATCTTACCCTCTGATACGACTTTCAACTGTCTCTTAAAAGGGGGTCCTGCAAGGGGCGTAGTTAGCAACAGAACCAGACAGACAGAGATCATCACACGCCGGGACACAGATCATCACACGCCGGCGTGCGGAGAGACCCTGACATCCAGAGCTCCGGGCAGGACAAAGGCCTTTCCAGTCAGCACGTGAAGAGGAAAGACAGGAAGTTTGATCCTCCGTCAGACCTTACGACCAAATAAAATCCAAACACAACAGAGGTGGGCACCTGTGTGCGTGTATGTGCATGCACACACACACACATGCATGTGTGCATGCACACACACGCATGCACACACAGATGAACGCACATGCACACACGCATGCATACACACAGACGCACGCACATGCACACACACATGCACACACAGATGCACACGGATGCACGCACATGCACAAACACGCATGCACTCACAGATGCACGCACATGCACACACACATGCACACACAGATGCACGCACATGCACACACGCATGCACAGACGCACGCACGTGCACACACGCATGCATGCACACAC
>NW_028029018.1:0-593 GCF_054177405.1 Leptonychotes weddellii
GCCTTAAGGAATGCTAACTTACTCACTTTCATTCTCTATCTCTAGCCACATCACTTTCACTAAGTTTCTCATTCCTGTTGTTAAATAAATAAGAAATGTAATCGAACTCAACAGTATGTCTGTCTGGTGGGGGAAGGGAGGGTGAGTCGAGGGTGTGCTTCTTCCTACCAGTCTGTAGCCAACCTGAACAGTGTCAGTTGGTTGATTGGTTGGATTGTTTGGTTTACTATAAAAGACTTACTAAAAGGATAATAAAATATTTTTCCAAAGTTAAATAATATTATGGATTGGGGAAGCCTGGTGTGTGTAGGTAATCTACTTCAACTAGAACAGCATTCCTTTGAGAAAGAGCTCTGTTACTTTCTCAGAATCATGTCTGTGTGGTTCTAAGAACAGCATATATGACCATCGTACTTTCAATATTGGCAAAGAAAGTCTAAATTAAATCAAAACATGTCCACTTACTGTGTTCTTCCCATCTATATAACCATTTTAATCAAGCCAATATCAAAAGGAAGTACAAAAACCAGTACTTGAGCTACTTCATGGAACAGGTGGAATGAGAAGATCTGGGAAAATAGTTCAGATTAAAA
>NW_028029019.1:0-593 GCF_054177405.1 Leptonychotes weddellii
ATTGTTAACAATAAGCACATGGTAAGTGAATTCTCTAGGCTTATCCTACATGTTTACCTTACATTTTACGTAGCACATGGTGATGAAAATTTCTGGAAGAACTTTCCAAAAATCTCTCTAATGGATGCCTGACAACAATCATGCTAGGAAATAAGCCCATACCTGCTTATTCACCTTCAAATCCAAGTTCACAATTCTATTGAAGTTACACTCTTCACAGAATTCCATTGTGGTCTGAACAGGCAACTTTGATTATAAGAGTTTCAAATAGTCTTTTAAACTATCTCAGCTCAGTTTATTCATTAGTTTGAAAAGTGACCATTTAATGGATTCGGTAAAATACTGTAGCATCATTGCTACAGTATTTCATTTACAGATATTGTAACACTTTTCATATAAGATGTCAATATAGAAGAAATGCACAATTTTTTCCACACCATACTAATGAATGTAAACTCAACTTTTTGCCCACCTTCCAAATCACTTCTCGCCCAGGAATTGCCTATAGTTACTTACCATATTTTGATATTGTTGTTATTATAATAATGTGTGGAATTTTGAAACACCTGATTTACCCACTTTTCTTTTCTTTT
>NW_028029020.1:0-593 GCF_054177405.1 Leptonychotes weddellii
CTGTTTGCTGAGCTTATCTGTCTTGTAGCACCATGGCAAATACATGTATCAGAAACTTGCTCATTCTTTTGATATTCTCGCCAGAAATCTGCTTGCCTAGGTTTATGGGTGTATTAAGTATATTTTCTGTCTCCAAGTTATCAGAGGCAACATTTTTACCAAATATTTTACCACTACCTGAAATGATTCCCTATTTTTCTAGCTTCCTATTATAGTTGTCACTCACCACCTGATCTGAAAGTCAGTGCTCCATATATTAGGCTTTTGGCACAGTAGCATCTTTATTCTAGGCTTCATTCTAGGTACCAATTTCTATAATGATGCTCAGTGTCTTATAGCAGTCATTAATCATTGCTTTCACACTGGGTTTTCATAGTTGGAGACTGGCTGCTTGAGGTTGGGCTTGGCTAGGCTGGATTGTAAGCTGCAGGTGGAATCCAGATTTGCTCCATCTGCCTTTTCTCTTCCTTGGAATATGGGCTACTTGGGGCTTGACCTGTTCTTGGTAATTTCAGAAGGGAAAACTCAAAAACACAAGCACATATCAAGTGTCTGTTGCATCATGTCCATAACATCCCATTAGTTAAAGCCTA
>NW_028029021.1:0-593 GCF_054177405.1 Leptonychotes weddellii
TCAGACTGGTCAAGTGAAAACAGGCGTTTGAGCTTAATTGGTTTTGTAAGAGCTCTTCCTGAGGCCTAGTGAGACTCTTTAAATTTCTAGAATTGTTTAATGCTGTTAGTTCCAGTGTGAGAAAAATGGATACCAGCTTAGGCCTGCCTTATACATGAAACTATGAAACAGGAAGGTTTTCTTTAAAAAAAAAAAAAAATGAGATTTGGGAAATCTCACCTGTTGAAAAGTCCAAAAAATTAGGTGTAGTGAAACTGCTAATTTTTGGATCAACTTGGATGGAACGGTTGGTTAAGCAGAATTGAAGGAAAGCTTTGGGAGAAAGAAAGCTACTCATCTCACAAACACCAAAGGGGAGTGTCAGTCAGACGTGCATCCTAGCCCCATGGTCTTCAAATTTCAAAAGCTTTACAGAAAAAGGAGCCATTATTCCAAGCCCAAAATCATTAAAAAGGTCTCTCGCCCACAAAAGACGAAATACTCTCAATAATTAAATTCTGGCAATATAATTACAAATGATTTTTTGATGAAGAAAAGGGGAAGACATCTATAAAAATCAATGTGGCTAGACTTTCTGATTAATCCCATTTTAA
>NW_028029022.1:0-593 GCF_054177405.1 Leptonychotes weddellii
CGGACTAAATATTTATTACAAGAATAAATAATATTTTATTGCCCTCATTTGTTCGCTAGATTTTTCTCAAACCACAGCTGCCTAAAGGCAAGAATTGGGTCTTATATAGCTTTATAATCCATGCACTAGGCAAGGTAGTATCCGACACAGAGCAGAAACAATAGTTATTTGTGAAAAGAATCAATCAATGCACGGACTGATGATAGCATTTGTTTGCTGGGAATATGTGCATATTTGCACATGTAGGTGTTTTCGAAAGACTTTTGCATTTGTCTGCTAACCTCGGTGACAACAGACAATTATTTTTTTTAAGACTTTACGTTCAGGGCTAGGAAAGTGCTCAAAAAAAAAAAACAAAACCAGTTATGTGTTCAGTGTACTCATTAAATTTCCCAATAAATTAATAAATGAATTTGTAGTTTTCTCTTTAATAGAGAATTATACTGACAGATATCAAATGTTCAGTGGTTGTATGTTATGCTACATTGAACGCACTCTATCATAATTTGATATTTTCTTCACAACTTTTTTTTTTTAAATATTAGCTGTAATCAGAGTAGAGCAGTGCTTTTCAAGTGGGGTTGATTTTGCCC
>NW_028029023.1:0-10485 GCF_054177405.1 Leptonychotes weddellii
AAAACAATGGATTGTGGATCACTACATCAAAAACTAATGATGTATTGTATGGTGACTAACATAACATAATAAAATTAAAAAAAAAAACAACTTAAAATAACTGACATATCTGAACATCACTGGCACTGTGATGTGAAAAAAAGACAATTGGGAGTCAGTTAAAGCTGTGGATCATTTTAAACAGTGATCATCAAACCTATCTTTTCCCTGCTCTGTGTGTGTGTGTGTGTGTGTGTGTGTGTGTGTGTGTGAAACTATCAGCACCAAATTCACTCCAAGGTAACAATATACTCTTTATAGAAATCATTTTAAAAATAATATCCTCAAACCAGCTGGTTTTCTTGACTTCAGTCTGATCTCCCCAAAACACAAATTCACATAATACAGTGAGTAGAAAATATAACAGATACACAGAGTTGAAAGAAAGCATCGGTATCTAAATTCCAAAGAATATGCATCAGTCGCTGAGTGAACAGATATGCTAACTCGGCATCATTTTTCTATGGTATCTGACAGAACTGAAAATCACAGCGCGGAGAGATTTTTATCACAAAGGATTTTCAATTTGTTGTTTAGGAAGATAGATCTGCAAGTATTCTCTTTATCCCTAATGACTATAGAATGTAAATAATCTTGTTATAACCATATTTCATGTAAATTTTATCTCTGGATGAGGTAGATCTCCTTCTAGGCAATTTCTTTCTTTTTTTTTTTTTTTCTCTGACCAGAAAGCACAGTACATGCTCGGTCCCCTGGTTAAAATAGAGCCCAGTAAACTCAAAGCTTTGCTCATTGTGGGCCATCTTACCATGCGGACACATTGGCTATATGGTCTTATTAGAACAAGTGTCTCTGATGCTTCCATCCTGACCACATGTAAAGGATTTTCTGGAACACACATAATCCATGTTTGAATCTTAAAGAATCTTGCAATCCACAAACAAAAGATACAGTCAATAAGCTATTGCTGGAGCTTCCTATTTTCCACTTACTCATGTAATCATAACTCAGATACCTAAGGAAAAGTAACAACCAGGGCCTTTTTTTTTTTCCTCTCGGAAATTTAGGCCAATACCGTAGAATGAAAATTTTACCCCAAGCACTGTATCAATACAGGCTAAGGTTTACTTCTTCCTTGAGCTTTAGTGAAGACTTTACATAATTCTTATTTTACTGGTGAGGTTTCTAGGATTTGGGACACTTTTAGCTCCTCCGTTTCTATTCAAGAGGAGGAATAGAAATTTTTTTTCTGCAATTGCTGAGTGTATTACTGTTCTCCATTTGCATACTGTCTGATGATTTGCGTGTGGGGGCAGCCAAAAGGTCTCAGAACCGTTTCCCTATAAAACCATTTCCTTGCTGATAAGGCTTCCCGTAAGCATGGCTGAGGAAAATGGGTCAGATTGGATTTCTGAAACAGTTTAAGGAAACATCTTCCAGATCGAGCAGTATACTCCAGGCTTTAATAAAGCATCTAAAGAGCTCAAGTTTTCCTCAAGTCATGCACAAGAAAAACTCTAAATGTCTCCCTTTTCTCCTACCATACCTGAACATGGCCTTCATCCTGCATACACTCTGTGATCTTGCACCTAATTATAATTTACTTTCTATAGCCATAAAAGTATTATTAGGTATCATCTCTCTTTCTTTTTAAATTACAGATATTTAAAATATTTCTTTCAGTATCATTCTTACTTCAAGTAGAACAAAAAGCAGTTTATTAATTTAGCCAAGACTTCAAAAAATCTTTTAGACATGGTCTCCAGGTTGTTTTATAATTCCAGATCTTTTACACTTTTTATGATTTTATTCTTACCCAAAGTAGAAAACAAAACTGACTTAAGTTATCCAGGACCTTTATTTTTTGCAAATACTGCAGAGAGTCCTCATGTTCTGTTTATTATGTCCCTTTGACATCTTGTTTCGTGGGAAGATTCCTCTCCACCCTATTCTCTGCCATGCGCACACACTGCCAATGAAACCTGAGCCTCCAGAATGGAAAGCAGGATGGATGTCAGGATCCCCAGTGTGAATCTCACGTGATGGTGTGTGGTGTGTTCCTAACAAGGATGGTTGATTTCAACTTCGTTCAAGATTAGTTGGTGCTAACCTATCTGCACCTAGATGTCGATGTAGATGTTCATTTCATTCTCTCAGTCATTAATCCATTCATTGACTTGATATTTATTAATAAGTCTCCATGTGGTAATCCCTTTGAGGCTCTTAGGATATGGGCTGATGAAAATCCAGTTACTGAGCCCATGGAGCACATAGTTTAGATGAAGAAACCACACCTAAATAACTAAATATGAATTTATGAGAGCTGAGACTTTGTTAGTCTTCACAAACAGCTGTCACGGTGCCCAGAAGTGCCTGGCACAGCCAAGGTGCTTGGTGAATATTTGTTGAATAAACCAATGACTAATAGGACATAATAATGGCAGAGGCTTAGTCTGTCTTTTCACTGTTCCATCCCTAGCACCTAGAGCAGCGCTTGGCTCATAAAAGGAATTCAAAAAATATTTAGCACCAGCAATGTGACTGTGTATGATGATGATACCAATAATTATAATAATAATAAAGAAAATATACTGGCACTTTCTATGTGCCAGTACATGTCTGAAAAAAATTAATCTGCATAGCAACCCTCTGAGGTAAAAACTGTTACTATCCCCATTTTCAGATGAGGAAAATTTAAGTAACTCACACAAGGCACACGGCTTATACTTATGGAGCTGAAATTTGAAAGCAATGGCCTGCTTCAGAAACATACCCTCTTAAATACTTTGCTAACCTACCCAATGTGTGTTTGCTCAGTTGACTTGAGTTCAACTTCAGCCAGACTTGAAAATTTTGAATAATAAGCTTACCGGTTTAAATATTATTCTCTGTTTTTTTCCTTATTATGGATCCCAATATTCATACTTCTCTTTAACATAGATCACTTCATAGATTCCTCACTCATTAAATGCTTCTGAGATACATTGTAGGATGACTCCAACTACGGTTTGTAAGAGATATCAAAGCAGGAGAGAATTAAAAGCAAGAGAGCAAGTAAGAGCCGGAGAAATAGAGGAGTATAGGGACTTCCTTGAACCAAGTGATATGAGTGGAAATAATGTGCTCAATCACAAAGATTGTCTAGCTGTGGATAATAAAGGAGGGAAAGATCATGCCAATGGTTTAAACACTACTAACTAAGGGACTGGAGGTACCCCGATGGAATTTTAAAAATTGTCCCAGAATATACAGTTCAGGCATGCACAATATAAGTACAGTTTTTGAAATGTTGGCTCAAAAGCAGGAGTCATAAACTACAGTTCATGGGCCAGATCAGGTCCATCACTTATTTTGGTAAATAAAGTTTTGTTGGAATACAGCCACATGCATTGGTTTGCATATTGTCTATGGCTATGGCTTCTTTTCGGGTACAATAGTGGTGTTCAGTAGTTGCAATAGAGACCATATGACCCATAAGTCTTCAGTATTACCCTTACTCAAAAGTAATGATTAAATTCTAACAGACTGTTAGAAATACTATATGGAATCCCATGTGCATGTCCTTGATCAGTTTTTGGAAGTGTGCAAGTATGTTTCTCAATGTTCAATTAATCGATCAATGTTGTTCAACTCTGAAACCAAGATACACACTTGCAAAACAGGTCCCCTTGATACAAAAATTTATGCATAAATCAACCTAACTCTGGCAGGGTCCCAAGACAGGCACCTATAATTGAATCCATTTGGTTCATTACAACTCACAAATATGTATATAACACTGTATTTAGGGTTAAATGGGCAGTGATGAGTGCAGGGGAAAGTGGTAGTTGGAAGAAAAAAAATAAAGTTATAACCTCACTGAGATGTCAAAGTGGCCAGAGCAAGGAATACCACCGAATAGAGCCCATTTTCCTTTGCCTGTTATATTCTGAGGTTTCTTCTATTCTTTGCTCTTTCACCTAGCCCTAAGGCCACCTTCAAGTCCCTCTTCCTCCACTGAGTAAGGTGAAGTGAAAAAAGCTCTTCTGTGGGAAGCCAGAGACTCACATTCTGACCTCTCTTTTATCACATCCTGGGTGATCATGCATGTTGAATCATTTTGCTTTCCTGACATTCATTGCTTTTTCTAAGTGGTGTTAATTTCCTATAAGTTGAATGGCCAGAGAATGCTTACATTATCTCCAGAGATCATGTCCAGGTCTAAGATCTCTGTTTTTGAGGCTCTAGCCTTACGTGGACATCTCACCACACTGACTCCTTTGGAAATGTCATAAGTATGTTGATACTTTATGTAGTGGGTTGAATGCTTCCTCAAAAAGATATGTAGCTATTATCTTACTTGGAATAAGAGTCTTTGCAGATGTAATTAAACTAAAGATCTCAAGAGGAGAACACCCTAGATTAGTGTGGAGTTTAATTCAATGACAGTGTCCAGAAAAGAGGCGGAGAAGGAAAAGACACCAACAGACCCAGGGAAGAAGAAATCATGTGAATATAGAAGCAGAGATTGGAATGATGTATCTATAAGTTAAGAAAGCTAGAAGAAGCCTGGAACAGATTCTCCTTTAAAGCCTCTAAAAGGAACCAACCTGGTCAATGCTTTGATTTTTGACTTCTGGCCTCCAGAACTGTGAAAGAATAAAATTCTATGGTTTTAAGCCATCAAAAGTTTATGGTAATTTGTTACAGCAGCACCTTATTAAATAATTTTGGTTTTCTAATTCTCTATGCCACTAAAAATGGAGTATTGCTATCTGCTTTATTTTTTCTTGTCTTATGGATTGCTCTAATATTTTGGTATTATTTGTTAAGTAATAAGTCACAGACCTTGAGGAAACACCATTCCCCTCAAGGATTCTTCTTTAAAAAATATATGTTTTCTAGCATTTTCTAGAAAATACATTTTCTTAGCTAAAAATATCCCATCCCAAAGCTTCTATTGGAAGCTTTTAGACCTACCTGCCAGAAAGTTAGCTGTAGATATAACTGGTTTTCAAAATCCCATTCTGGTGTACACTTTTCAATGTAGACAATTAATGCCATATGCTTTGTTTCTGGACTCTAAAACTAAATGATTCGTGTATTCAGACAGTTTTCCTCCTTGGAATGAGGGTGTTAAAATAAGGTGTCTTCCTTTAAAAAAAAAAAAAAAAGAGACTGAGTGTCTGGCTTTATTTTGGAATTTAAAATGCCCAACATTTTTGATCTTAGCCAAAAGGCCAAGAAGCGATGAAAATGCCCAGCATTTTTAACTCACATTTATTAGCAAGATTTCATCAATTATGTAATAGATTGCTAAATGTCACTCTTGTGCTTCACTCCCGAAGTAACTACATGCTATATGCTTAGGAAAATATCATATAATTATAAAGTAATTCTGTGTTCTAGTAGATTACTTAGTAATTATACTTAATACTGTAGTTCCAATAGTGATTACTATGAAAGCTCATTATAAAAGGCAGAAATAGTCACATATGTATTCTTAATTATGTCTGCCACAATAGAAGTTAATGTTAATTGAAATGATTTATAGTTATTATAGTAACTCAATTAAAAGTATATACTAGTAGTGATAACCAACTTCACAAGAACAAAGTGTCACATCATTGTCAGAAAACTTAAAGAAGGGTCACTATTGACCTAATTCTGTTTGGTTTTCTTTACTCAGGAAAAGTTTCCACCATTCTTTTTCTATGAGCTTATTCATCATTGTCTCCCCAGTACTTGGAGAGTATTTGGCACCTTGAAGTACTCCATAAATGTGTACTAAAATGAATAAGTAACTTGTAATATTTATTTTGATCCATCTAAAATAATTTTTAAGTGGATTGTAAGATTCCAAATCAATGTTCTTAATATTTGAGGGTCATTGGACTTTTGAGAATATGATATAAAAGTTCCTGCCTTTCCTTAGTAAATTGTTTGTAAACATAGGTTTTATAAACATTTGCAGAATGTTCAAGAACCCCCTAAAGCCCATTCATGGAGTTCAAGTTAAGAACAAAGACTCCTGAGAAAAGCAGCATTTTTTCTTAAAGGTTTATTTATTTATTTTGGAGAGAGAGCATGCACACGCGCCATGGGGAGAGTGAGAGGGAGAAGGAGAGAGCGAATCTTAAGCAGGCTCCAACGCCCAACACAGAGCCCAACATGGGGCTTGATCTAACAACACTGAGATCATGACCTGAGCCAAAATCAAGAGTCATATATTTAACCGACTGAGCCATGAAGGCGCCCCAAAGAGCATCATTTTCTGAACCTTATTATCTATACCACCAGAGGCTTGGGGCTAGATATATTACCAAGGGAACTTATGGTAGCTTTCTTTCCTGGTTTTTCCTTTCTCCACTATTTAAAAAAAATATGTGGAAAATTAAATCATGATTTCACTCATAATTTATTTTGCTTCACATCCACCTTTAAATTGTCCAGGATAGGAAATTATGCAAAATGCATTCCTTTGATGGGAAAGGATAAACAGCATTCATTTCTAAACACAAATATAGAGCCCATTAAAAAGACAAGTGTGAGATGTAGTTTCTGGTTCACAGGAAATATTTGGCTGCATTACTGGAACCTTGTTCTTCACACATTTCCTAAGTGCATCCATCCCAGTAAGATGTCACTAGCGGTAAACCATCACCCAAAGTGATAGACTTACTTGAGTGGGAGTGGTCTACACAGTCCCAGGTCAGAAATTGGGTGGACCCTGAAAATGCCAGACAGAGGCAATTCCCTTAAAAAGCTTTCTATCTCATTGAAGAAATAATGACAATGCTCAAGAAATACCACACAACAACACCAAAGTGCACAATTATAAATGCTACTGAATCCAGAGGAAAAGCATGTTGAAGGTGAGAGTAGCTGCTCAAATTTCAGAGTCCAGGTTGCAAAGAAACATATTCTACTTTATATTGGCCAACTTTGTATCCATGTAGACATGAGTGTGAATATGGACAGAATGAAATAATTATAAAGGTCCAACTGAGATCTGAGTTACCAAAGCCTAAGAGAAAAGTCTAAGAAGATATGATATGATCTCAGGAGGTCTGAAAGTCATATATATTTGGCAGTATCTCTGAGGATCCAAGTACCTGAGACCTCAAACCATTTCTCATGACATTTCCCCATCTTTGCCTATGATGGGATGGGGCCTAAATGTGAGTTCTGAGAGAGTTAACATAGAAGAGTACACAACTGTCATGTTATTCATTATATCAACAGGGGATTTATTCCCAGTCCCCATTCCTTAGCGGTACAGAGCATCTTTCCTAATCTACATAATCACTTGTCAAGATGAGTGATTTCTATCCACTTGTCAATGTTGCTGTTCTTTTTTTAACATTACCTGAGAAATTGGTTTAACATATATTAAATGACATATTTTTCTGTGCAACTGGATACCATGGATAGATACGTTTGATAGACTTTGCTCTCTCCCCAACCCCCCAAATGAGTTCAGTACTCATGAAATGAGCTGAATTTCCCTAGAGAATGAAATTCATTACATTCTTGGGTGCCTGGGTGGCTCAGTCGGTTAAGTGTCTGCCTTCAGCTCAGGTCATGACCCCAGGATTCTGGGATCAAGTCCTGCATCAGGCTCCCTGCTCAGCAAGGAGTCTGCTTCTCCTTCTGCCCCTCCCCCTGCTCATGCATGTGCGTGTGCTTTCTTGCGCATGCACAAAAATAAACAAATTAACAATCTTTAAATTCATTACATTCTTGCCTCACAGATATGGGTGATACCTGGATATACAGATATCCCAACTCAAAGCCCATCACACCAAGAAATCTATTCTGAGAGTGAGAGAGAAGTCTGTTCCCATTGATGGGTGTATTGCTTAAGACATCTCTTTATCCCAAAGTAGAACATTTTATAAAATCCTTCAGTTACACAACACCAAAAAATCAGAGCAAGTAGTTGATATGAGCCAATTCTTTTAAATATGTTTAAGTCATCTCGTGGCCCAGTGGTGAATCATAAGGGCTCTGAGCTTAAAAGTCAGATCCAAAGATACTTTCTTGGCATTTGACAATGAGAGAGATTTATGAGTTACAGTCACATTATTAGAATTGGAATTATAAAACACTTCCAAATATATTTCTCTCCCTTCTACTGTCTATTCTCATGTCAGAAGTCCTAAGGCTGTTTTATTTTCTGATTTAGTTCTAATTTCATATTATGCTATATTCAGATCAAATTCCTAAGGACATGAAGAATACACACAAAATTGCTCAAATATCAACTTTTTTAAAAAAAGCAAAATATCTCCATGTAGGGGAGAAAAACCACTTAGTAGAATCAAGCTTTCTTCACTTATTCCTCCCTCAAGATACAGTCAACATCTTCCCCCAATCAAAGCCTTTTCTTGCTCCTCACGCAAGGCACGTTTAAAGGAATCCAGGAAAAACACGCAAGTTGTTCCTCCTGTTCTGCAAGGTGGAAGCCAGATTTGGGGGTTTTGGTGGGTCCTGGATAGTCAGACAATATTTTCGAAAGCTGACTCAGGGAGCTACATTTGATTTCTGAGTGGATGAAAAAGATTTTATGTTTTTAGGTTAAAAACTGTTGTCAAGTTGAAGTGGACATTTCATTTAAAAAAAAACTTTCTCATTCTTCCTTGACCCGATATTCACCACTAATATCATTTACATAGTGGTAGAAGTTTCCTAAATTCAATCATTCAATTATTAGCACTTAGTTGGTTTCAGGCTGAGTTCTAGGGAACATAATAGAGAGGGCTAAGTCTAAGGAGGGAAAACCATCTGTCCAATGAGACCATCCCAGCAACTCCCTGAAAAGCCCATGTTCTTGGTTTCCCAGGTCAAAGAAGATACAACATCTTGGGGCACTTTTGTCAAACGAGAAGTCTTAGATCAAGTGGCTTTGTTGTATGTCTTTCTCTGAGAAAGTCTATGTTAATATGCACATTATCAGTTCTTTTTGGCTTCACCACTTAAATATTTTTAATTTAACTTTAAATAGGTAATACTTTCACATGATTCGAAATAAATATTTAATCACATGCTTCCCTTCCACACTGTTCATTCAATGCTTCCCTATGCAATCAAAGTACGTTACCCATCTTCCACTGTGTAACCACCATTATCACATATCTTTTAGAGTTTC
Source organism: Leptonychotes weddellii (assembly GCF_054177405.1). Lineage (NCBI taxonomy): Eukaryota > Metazoa > Chordata > Mammalia > Carnivora > Phocidae > Leptonychotes > Leptonychotes weddellii. The sequence continues at coordinate 9,131 of NW_028029023.1, forward strand.
ATGATCCATGTACAAATAAATACAAATATATAGTTGTAGTATATAGGTAGTTTTTCTATATCTTTTTTTTTTACAGAAAAAAATAACATTCATACATACTGTTCTACTGCTTTCACTTAACAATAAATCTTGGAATTTTTTTATGCTGGTACATAGAGAATTGCTTCATTGTTTCTTAAAGCTGCATAGTATGTCATTACATGGATGTACCATAAATAATATTTGTCCAGCCCATATTGATGGACTTTAGTTTTTTTTGTAGTCTTTTGCTATTAAGAACACCACTGAAATGAATAAACTTGTGCATATGTCATATCTTATGCATGTAAGAATATCTGTAAGGTAGATTACTGTAAGTGAAATTTCTGGGTCAGTGGTATATTCATTTGTAATTTTGATAGATATTGATAAATTATCCTCCATTGAGTTATACCAGTTTACAAACATACCATCGTGTTTCTACACAGCCTTAATAAAGAGTATGTTGTCAAATTTTTTAATTTCTGTCTTCTGGTGGGTAAAACGTTACAACAGGGTAGTTTTTAATGTGTATTTTTCTTTTTATGAGAGAAGTTAAATGTCTCTTCAGGTGTTTAAGAGATATTTGTGTTTAACTGTGGAGGAACTTTCTGTTTTACTTTTGATCAATTTTCTTTTTGCCATTTTCCTATTGGATGTGTGAACATTCTCTTAATTTTTAGGAGCCCTTAAAATTAGGAAGATTAATTCTTTGTTGATCACATGAGTTGCAGATTTTTTTTCTGAGTTTGTCATCTGTCTTTCGGTTTTCTTTTTTTTCTTTTTTAAATTAACTCTTTAATTTAGATAGTTATAAAGTTCCCATATACCTCATATCCAGTTTCCCTTATTATTATTATCTTACATTGTTATGGCACATTTATCACAATTAATGAACCAATATTGATACATTACTGTTAAGTCCATAATTTATACTAATTTTGTTTTGTTGTTGAAGAAAAATTTGGATAACATAACATTAACCATTTTATTCTTATGTTAATCCCCATACATTACATCATTAGTTTTAGATAAAGTGTTCCATGATTCATTGTTTGTGCATAACACCCAGTGCTCCATGCAGAATGTGCCCTCCTCAATACCCACCACCAGGCTAACCCATCCTCCCACCCCGCTTCCCTCTAGAACCCTGTTAGTTTTTCAGAGTCCATCGTCTCTCATGGTTCGTCTACCGCTCCAATTTCCCCCGCTTCATTCTTCCCCTCCCGCTACCTTCTTCTTCTTTTTTTTTTCTTAACATATATTGCATTATTTGTTTCAGAGGTACAGATCTGAGATTCAACAGTCTTGCACAATTCACAGCGCTTACCAGAGCA
>NW_028029024.1:0-593 GCF_054177405.1 Leptonychotes weddellii
GCACAAACAATGAATCATGGAACACTACATCCAAAACTAATGATGTAATGTATGGTGATTAACATAACAATAAAAAAATTTTTTAAAAAAAGTCAATGGTCTGCTGACTGAGCCAACCAGGCGCCCCTTGACCAGTCCTCTTTTATTCGACATTTCTGCTACTTCCAGTTTGGAACATTAATAATAATGTGATTAAGAAAATATCCTTTTACATAAATCATTATCTGCATTTCTGCTTATTCCCTTAGGATCCATTTCTAGATGTAGAATTATAGAGTCAAAGGTAATGAAACTTTTAAGTGTTTTTTCTACACATAACCAGTAATGTTCCAGAAAGACCTGATTAACTTTGTTCATAAAAGTCATGTATGAGAATGCCTATTTCATGCATGGCAAATGAAAACATAAAATAAAAACTTGTGATTAAACAAATCTTTGTTATCTTTTTTTAAATTACAAAACTTGCAGGATTTTATAGGTAATGGGAGATGCCGCTGAGTCGGGACGAGGGTACAGTCAGTGACAGTAGGTGAGATTTTTCAGTGTGTCTTCCTCAGTAGCACTCAGTTGCTGGATTCTTCTCCCTTCCTTCC
>NW_028029025.1:0-593 GCF_054177405.1 Leptonychotes weddellii
TGTTTTGTTTTGTTTTTGCATGAATGGTATCTTCATAAATAAAATTTTAACAATACATGTAATTCTCTTACAAATTGTTGTTCTTGGTTAAGCCATTAAATGGCTTGGTTAAGCCATCTGATAAGCAGTGATACAGACAAATCAAAGGGAAACTTGCTCTCAAGTTGCTGAGATCTGGTTGTAGAGACAAAAAGCACACTGACCTTGCAAGACAATTTGATAACTGCAATATTAGAGGTAAACACATGGTGCTTAGAGAGGAAGACTATAAATTGGCTCAGGAGTTGTGCTAAGGATGGCGTCATGAAGGTTCACAGGAGATGACAGCATCAGAAGTGAATTTTGGAGGGGTGCTTGTGTGGCTCAGTTGGTTAAGTGTCTGACTCTTGATTTTGGCTCAGGTAATGATCTCAGGGTCCTGAGATCAAGCCCTGCATGGGGCTCCACACTGAGCATGGAGCCTGCTTAAGATTCTCTCTCTCCCTCTCCCTCTATCCCTCCCCAACCCTCTCTCTCTAAAAAAAAGTGACTTTTGAAAGAGATAAGAATGGGTGCAAAATGAGGAATTCTCAGCAAGAAATTGTTCAGAGGTT
>NW_028029026.1:0-593 GCF_054177405.1 Leptonychotes weddellii
ACATTAGGAACTTATTAAGTTTATTTTATTTCAGTAATTAATTCTAAGAAGCAACAGTGAAAATAAATTTAAGAACATATACTATGCTAGTTCAGACACCCCTGTTTGAAAAGTCTGTGGCCCATTGGAATGTAAATAAAACTAGTGAGATACCAATGTGAAATGCAAGAAGCTCTGGATTTGGAGTAAAAAAAAAAAAAAAAACTAAATTGGAGTTCTAGATCTGCCACCCACTAACTGATGTTGGTTATGTTCTTGAATATCACTAAGCCTTGGTTTCCCTCTGTAAAGGGGGTTAACAACACTGACCTCACAGGATTATTTTTGAGATGAAGTGAAATAATGTATGAAAGCACTGTAAACAGTTATATAAATATAGTATCTATTTGAAAACTGTTTTAAATATTATATTTAAAAACAAAAAACTAGGGGTGCCTGGGTGGCTCAGATGGTTAGACGTTTGCCTTTGGCTCAGGTCGTGATCTCTAGGTTCTGGGATTGAGCCCCACGTAGGGCTCCGGGCTCAGCGGGGAATCTGATTCTCCTTCTCCCTTCTCTGTCTCTCCCCGTGCTCATGCTCTCACTCTCTCTCT
>NW_028029027.1:0-593 GCF_054177405.1 Leptonychotes weddellii
GGGGGAGGAGGCTGAGGAGGAGTGGCCAGTGAGGGCAGACGTTAACTGGGAGATCCCGTGTCACCATAGTGTCATGGAGGCAAGGAGAGGCGAGGTCAGGAGGGAGTGTCAGCTGTGTTAGAGGCTGCCGTGAGGCTGAGTGAGTTCGAGAAGGGTGTCTTCAAGGTTGGGCGATGGCGGTCACTGAAAAGGATGGTGGGGGTGGACGGGGGGACCGAGGCCCGGCCAGTGGGCTGCGTTGCCTCCTGTGAAGAGCTGGACCCGCGTTGGAAGGAGTCCTAACCCTTCCTCCTGCGCCGCCCTCCGAGCAGATCTCCTGGTCCCTGGCCATTGAACTCACCTGGTGACTCTTTAATACCCTAGCCTTCCATCCCACCTACCCCCAACAGCCCCTTTTACCTGTAACCTCACTCCGTCAGAGTTCCCATGTCTTTGTGCTAAAAAGAACATTTTCTGAACCCCCATTTCAGACATTTGATTTCAAGCAGAAAATAATTATTCTGCCTCTACCTCGCTCGCTGCCTGTTGCCAGGTGCCGAAAGGTACAAAACCCAAGGAAGACATGGCCCCAGACACGAGGCACGACGAAACCA
>NW_028029028.1:0-593 GCF_054177405.1 Leptonychotes weddellii
GATCATGCTGACAACAGCGGCTACTTGTTTTTGTTGAGCTTTTTTTTTTAGTTGGAAGGCAGTGTACGAGAACATTGAAGAACCTATGTCTACCAACTTTTAATTATTACATTTTGTTTCCAAATCCTTGTCTATGTTTTAATTTATAGAGTTGTAATTGATACACATCTGCAAGTTTGCATTTTGCTTTATTGATCTGACATAATATTGTAAACACTTTCCATTTTATATTTTTCTCATAAATATTTTAGTGGCTGCGTGTAACAGTCTGTCATAATCCATTAAACCTTTTTCTATTTTGGACACGAAGGTGGCTTCCACAAGACCCATATCTACATGCTGCCTACAAGAGACTCACTTTGGATTAAGGACACACGCAGAGTGAAAGTGAAGGGATGGAAAAAGATAGTCCATGCAAATAGAAACCAAAAGAGAGCTGGGGTAGCTATCCTTACATCAGACAAAACAGACTTGAAGACAAAGACTGTAATAAAACACAAAGAAGGGCACTACATAATGACAAAGGGGTCAATCCAACAAGAGGATATAACATCTGTAAATATTAATGCATCCAACATAGGAGCACCTAAATA
>NW_028029029.1:0-593 GCF_054177405.1 Leptonychotes weddellii
GATACTATAGGAAGATAGTATTTAACCAGTTTGTTTGCTCATGTGTTCCCTATGATCCATAGGAATATGAATTTCCATAGAATGTGTCAAGAAAACTAGTTAAAAATTGTTAATTTTTTAGGATGTTCTATAGAAAAAGGTCAAGATTTCCATATGTATAAAATGCTTCAAAATAATTCAAAGCATCCTATTTTTCCAGCCCACTCTTCTTTGTGCAGTAATCATACTTTAGTCCTATTTTGCCAATATCTCACCTGCTCATTCAACTCTAGTCCAAGGACAATTTCTAGTATCACTCAGAGCTGGTATATATCATAGATATATCAACTCCCGACAACATGTAAGACTGCAGTATTCATGATGCTTTCCATATATTTTTTTAACAGTTGAGACCCGATAATTTAAAATAGAATTGGCAGCTTTGGGGTGTGAAATCAGTGTTGGCATCAACACAAGAATTTTTCATATTGCTTTTTTTTAAATTTTTTTTATCATTATGTTAATCCCCATACATTACATCATTAGTTTTAGATATAGTGTTCTATGATTCATTGTTTGTGCATAACACCCAGTGCTCCATGCAGAACGTGCCC
>NW_028029030.1:0-593 GCF_054177405.1 Leptonychotes weddellii
AGTCAGCAGCCATCAACATCAAGGCAAGACCCTCCACCTGCAAAAAGATTACAACTTGCCGAATATATTAATTAGTTCAGATCATGGTTAGCATTTTTTAGCAATGAAGTATTTTTAAATTAAGATGTTTATATTGTTTCTTAGACATAATACTATTGCACACTTAATAGACGACACTACTTTGTAAACGTAACTATTATATGAACTGGGAAATCAGAAAATTCATTTGACAGCATTATTGCAATATTTGCTTTATTGGGGTGGTCTGAAACAGAACTTGCATTATCTCTGAAGTATGCCTCTATCTGCTTAGCTGTTTCTCCTGACTCTTGAGCTCAATTTCAATTTCAAGCATTTCTGTAGACCTTTATCCCTGATTGCCCTGTCTTGCATTTTGTTACACTTGTAAACTGCTCCAAATTATTTTGATTTGGAGAAAACAAGGTATACATTCTAAACATACATATAATTGTAATTACATATTATATTTGAAAAAGAAAATGAGTTTAGCTTCCTCTTTTCCAGAATTGCTGAGCAGAGGCACATTTTATGAATTGTGAGACTGTGTGAAAGCTAATGAGGTAGTGAGACCC
>NW_028029031.1:0-593 GCF_054177405.1 Leptonychotes weddellii
ACAGAGGACCTAGTAAATGTTACTGAATGAATTCCACAAAGTATTTCAATCAAGGATTTCAGGTGAGATGTAGAATGGAATTGTCTTCTCCTGCCTAGGCTCACTAATGCAGCCTGTGATATGGGTAGCTCCAGCTAGAAAGTAGTAAATGGTATGATACTTATATCCCTTAAGGAAGTGAAGTAGGACCCCCGAAATATTAGGTTGAATTATATGAGATTGCCAGTGTGCATCATTTCTAACCTATATAAATGACAACTTTTACCATGCAACCTAATGCTTGATTGCAATGATTCACCCAGTGGATCTGAAACCCACACTTGGTGGCTTCTGCTCTACCAGTTGCTGCCACAGCCAATACTCAGTAGAGGCCCCTAGGGACTGCCTGAGACGTGAATGGCTGAACCCATGGCCCCAGCTCCGCATCCGGGGGCATCCTGGGGATTTGTCTGAGGTTTTCCATGCCTCCTGCAGCCACTGACCAGACTGCTGCCCATGAGAAGTAGCTCCTCCCCTCAGGAAGAATGGAAACCCTGCAACTTGTGCAAAGCACGAGGAAGTCTGTAATAAACAAGAAACACACTGGTTAGCCA
>NW_028029032.1:0-593 GCF_054177405.1 Leptonychotes weddellii
TTACCTCTGCTTTTTCCTAATACTTTTTATAACTATAGTTCTTTTATTAGAGTTGTTGATTTTGAATGAATTTTTGTATATGGAGTGAGGTAGTGAGTCCAACTTGATTTTATTTGCATGTGCCTATCCTGTTGTCAAGCACGCTTTGTTTCAGAGATTCTTTCCCCCGTTAAATGATCTTGACATATTTTTCTAAATCAATTGGCCATAAATATTTAGGTTGATTTCTAAACTCTCAATTCTATTCTATTAGTGTATATCTCTATTCTTATGTTAGCACTACACTGATTAGTAAGTTTTGATATCAAGAGTTTGAGCCTTAACTTTTATTTTTCAGTGTTGTTTGACTACTCAGGACCCCTTGCAATTCCATATGAAAGTGAGGATCAGCTTTTTCACTTCAGTAAAAAAAAAAAAAAAAAAAAAGGCTATTGGAATTTTGAATGATTGCATTGGATGTGCAGATCACCTGGGGAGCACTACAATCTTAATAATATTAAGTCTTGCAATCCATGAACATGGCATGGCTTTCCATTTAGCTATTCTTTAATTTTGTGGTTTTTAGTATACAAGTCTTTCATCTCCTTGATTAA
>NW_028029033.1:0-593 GCF_054177405.1 Leptonychotes weddellii
CTTGTATATACATTCTAAATAAGCTTTCAGTCATTTGGTTTAATTTAGTTCTTAAATATTCCATTGTGTAATGAAATAAACAGCAGCTGTAGGATGTTTCCAGTGGATTCATTTAAAATTGGACAAGAGGGAAAAAATTGCTACATTTTTAAGGATCTTATTTTCCAAAAAATATACAGAGATATGGTTCTTTATCCATAAGCCAAAAAATCATAACTAAAAGATGTAACTGGTACTGAGCTCCTGTAACACACATCAAGAAACAGTCTGAAATTCCTGAGTAAATCTGGGAATTGAAGGTGGGGGAGGGGAGGATTCCAAGTACAGTGGATAAAATTGAGGACAGTTAAAACTGAAATACACTATCCACATACTGGGCATTTACCTCCCACAGGCCATGTGACATACGTTTTATGTGAGCAAATGATGTTTAGACGAATTCCAATGCATCGATATATATTCTCATGTGCAGTTATTTATACAAACTACCAGATTGTTCTAGCCATTACTGAAACACATTTTCAAATTTATACTGGAAAGCTTACTAAACCACATGACTTATGGAGATGAAATTATTTTCCCAGTCTTTTAAA
>NW_028029034.1:0-10482 GCF_054177405.1 Leptonychotes weddellii
AGATCTCATTCCTTTTGATGGCTGCATAATATTCCATTGTATATATATACCATATCTTCTTTATCCATTCATCTGTCGATGGACATCTTGGCTCTTTCCACAGTTTGGCTATTGTCTCCACAGGATTTAAAAAAATTTTTTTTTTCTCCACAGGATATTAACGTGATCCTGAGTTCACAACATAATATTAAAAATTCCCAGGATACAATCCAAAACTACTCATCACTTAAACACACACAGAGAAAAATCTGACCATTTCCCAAGGGAAAAGACAATTAACAGATGTCAACCCTAAGATGACCCAGATGATAGAATTTATTATTTTTGAAGACTTCATTATTTTTAAAACTGCATATATTTTAACAGCTTTATTGAGGTATTATAGACAAGTAAGAAATGTATATATTTAAGGCATAATATGTAATGTTTTGATATATGTATACATTGTGATATGATCACCCCATGAAGTTAATTTATCCCTCACCTCGCAGTTATTATTCGTGTGTGTGTGTTAACAACATTTAAGATCTACTCACCTCACAGTTATTATTCGTGTGTGTGTTAAGAACATTTAAGATCTACTCTCCTAGCAAATTTCAAGTATACAATATATTATTATTAACTATAGTCACCATGTTGCACATTAGGTCTCCAGAACTCATTCAGCTTATAATGGAAAGTTTGTTCCCTCTGACCAACAGACATCTCTGCATTTCCTCCGCCCCTCATCCCCTGGTAACATTTTTCTACTCTGTTTCTATGAATTTGACTTTTTTTAGATTCCACATATAATTGGGATCAGCAGTATTTATTTGTCTTTCTGTACCTGGCTTATTTTACTTTGTATATGTCCTTGAGGTTCATCCACGTTGTCAGAAATGGCAGGATTTCCTTCTTCTCTAAGGCTAAATAATATTCCATTGTATGTATATATGCATCACATTTTCTTTATCCAATCATCTGTTGATGGACACTTAGGTTGTTTTCGTATCTTGGCTATTGTGAATAATGCTACAATGAACATGGGAGTGCAGGTATCTCCTCAAGATACTGATTTCATTTCCTTTGGACATGGACCCAGAAGTGGGATTTCTGGATCATATGGTAGTTCTGTTTTTAATTATTTGAGGAACCACCATCCTGTTTTCCATAATGGTTGTACCAATTTATATCCCATTTACATTACAGTGTATAAGTGTTCCCTTTTCTGCACATCCTTGCCAATACTTGTTATCTTTTGACTTTTTGACAGTAGCCATCTTAAGGGTATGAGATGATCTCGCATGTGGTTTTGATTTGCATTTCCCTGATCGCTAGTGATGTTCAGCACCTTTTCATATACCTATTGGCCATTTGTATGTTTTCTTTGGAAAAAGGTCTATTTAGGTGCTTTGCTCATCTTTCATTTTTTCTCTTTTTTTGCCACTGAGTAGTATGAGTTCCTTATGTATTTTGGCTATTAACATCTTATGGATATACAGTTTGCAAATATCTTCTCATTCTATAGGATGCCTTTTATTTTGTTGATTCCCTTTCTGTGCAGAACCTTGTTAATTCAATGCAGCCCCACCTGTTTAATTTTTCCTTTGTTGCCTGTGCTTTTGGTGTCATACCCCAAAAAAACATTGTTGAGATGAATGTCAAGGAACTTTCCCATGTGTTTTTCTAGGAGTTTTATAGTTCCAGGTCTTACGTTTAAGACTTTAACCAATTTTGAGTTGATTTGTGTATGGTATGAGACAAAGTTCCAATTTCTTCCTTTTGCCTGTAAATACCCAGTTTTCCCAACACATTTATCGAAGAGCATATCCTTTCCCCCATTGTGTATTCTTGGCACCTTAGGTGACTGAACATGTGTGGGTTTATTTCTGGGCTCTCTATTCTGTTCCATTGATCCACGTGTCTGTTTTTATGCGAGTACCATACTGTTTTGATTATTGTGGCTTTGTGGTATAATTTGAAATCAGGAAGTGAGATGCCTCTGGCTTTGTTCTTCTTGCTCAGTATTGCTGTAGCTACTTGGGATCTTTTGTGGCTCCATACGAATTTTAGGATTTTGTTCTATTTCTCTGAAAAATTATCATTGGAAATATAGTCCCTATAAAAATAGGGACTGCACTAAATCTGTAGATCACTTAGGGTTATATTGACATATTGACACATATTATTTGTTCTTAATTCTTCCAATCCATGAACACAGTATTAATTGTTTATGTCTTCTTCAATTTCTTTCATCAATGTTTAATAGATTTCAGTGTACAGATATTTTACCTCTTTGGTTAAATTTATTCCTAAGTATTTTATTCTTTTTGATGTAAATGGGATTGTCTTCTTAATTTCTTTTTCAGATAGTTTGTTGTTAGTGTATGGAAATGCAACTGATTTTTGTATGTTGATTTTTTTATCCTGCAATTTTACTGAATTCGTTTATTAGTTCTAACAGTTTTTTTGAGGAGTAATCTGCAGACAGAGACAATTTTACTTCTCCCTTTCCAAACTGGATACCTTCTTTTTCTTGCTTAATTGTTCTGGCTAGGACTTCCAGTACTATGTTGAATAATAGTGGTGAGAGGTAGCATCCTTATCTTGTTCCTGATTTTAGAGGAAAACATTTAAGCTTTTCACCCTTTAGTATGATATTAGCTGTGGGCATGTCCCATATGGCTTTTATTATATTGAGGTACATCCTTTTATACCTAATTTGTTGAGAGATTTTATCATAAAATGATGTTGAATTTTGTCAAATACTTTTTCTGCATCTATTGAGATAATCATATGGTTTTTATCCTTTATTCTGTTAATGTGGTTATCACGTTTATTGATTTGCATATGTTGAATCATGTTTGCATCCCTGGGATAAATATTACTTGATCATGATGTATGATCCCTTTAATGGGCTGTTAAATTCAGTTTGCTAGTATTTTGTTGAGGATTTCTGCATCTATGTTCATCAGAAATATTGGCCTATAGTTATCTTTTCTTATAGTCTCCTTGTCTGGCTTTGGTATTGGGGTAATGCCGGCCTTGTAAAATGAGTCCCCAGTCAAGTCCACAGACAGCAGGTCTGTTACCAGGCACAGATGGGTGTAGCTCCCACCGATCTCTGGTTGCACTTGCACCATGCTCCTGGGTGAGTCGGGTGGGAAGATGGACTCTGGAACTGTGGTAGAGTGGGCTGGAGCTGGGTCACAGGACTGCTTCAAATTCTGCGGTCAAGAACTAGGTCAGTCAGCCTGCCACTGGTGGATGAGAGGGGAATGTCTCTCTCCAGTTCCCTGGGTGGTCAGAACTGCCCCAACCATGGCAGAAAGGGATTGGCACTCAATCTCAGGGCCATTTCAAGGTACACAGCTGGGACTGACTTTAGGGTCTACAACCAGGACTGAGATTGGCAGGCCTGTATGAGGAGCACAGACAGGCAATGCTGGATCCCTGGGTAGGCAAGACTGAGATCAGGGCTGAAGCCAGGTCACAGAGCTGCTTCGGGATCCAAAGTCAGAACCAAGGTTGGCAGGACTGTTACCAGGAGCATGTCTCCCATAGGGCCCCTGTGGAGGCAGATCTGACTCCAGACTGGCAGTTAGAGTGGGGCTGGAGCTGGTTCACAGGGATGCTTCAAGGATCTGCAATTGGGTCCATGGCTAGCAGGCCTGATACTGTGGCACGGATGACCGTGGCTCCTCCTGGAGCCTTGGTGGATGTAACTGGTTGCAGGACTGCAGCCAAGTGGGGCTGGAACCAAGTCCATAAAGAGATGGGGTGATTTTTGTTCTGTACCCAGGACTACATTTGGTTGGCCTGCCATCAGGGCTAGGACCTGCCTTCTCAAAGCAGTTTTCCTTAGTCTGGACTTTCCTGGGGCTTCACAACCTCCTACCAGAATCCCAAAGCTCCCACAAAGGCACTTTTGTCTGTGGATGACTGCCAGATTGTTGTTTGTGTAGGGGGAAGTGAGCTGGGGACCTCCTATTCCACCATTTTGCTTATTAGGGGAAAAAAAAAACTTGACAAAGACATTAAACTATTATAACCACACTCTCCATGAGGTAAAGGTGAAAACTCTTGAAATTAATGGAACAATAGAAGTTCTCAGCAGAGAAACAGAAACTATAAAAAAAGAACCAAATGGAAATTTTACAGCCAAGAAGTAAAATAATGGAAATTTAAAAATTCATTAGATGGAACATGAAGATAGATCATTAGAAATGATCTGATCTTTAAAAAAAAAAAAAAAAAAAAAAAGATTTACTTTTAAGTAATCTCTACACCCAACATGGGGCTCAAACTCACAACCCTGAGATCAAGAGTCCCATGCTCTTCCAACTAAGCTAGCCAGGAGCACCAGAAATAATCCAATCTGAAGAACAGAGAGGAAAAAGATTGCAAATAAAATGAGCAGAGCCTTAGGGACCTATGGGACAGTATCAAAAGTCTAAGAATGAGGGAAAAAGAGATTGGTGAAGAAAAAAATATTTGAAGAAATAATGACTGAAAATTCCCCAAATATGGTGAAATATAGAAATTCACAGATTCAAGAAGTTCATCAAATCCTAAATAGAAAAAAACCTCAAAGTCATATTCAGGCATTCAATAAAGCTGTTTAAAAAATAAAGGATGGAAAAAGATATCCTATGCAAATATCAAAACAAATCTAGAGCGGCTGGGTTGATAATACACAAAGCAGATTACAGAAAGTAAAAAAAATCCCTAGGGATAAGGAAAGACATTACATAATGTTAAAAAAATCAATTCATAGGGCACCTGGGTGGCTCAGTCGTTAAGCGTCTGCCTTTGGCTCAGGTCATGGTCCCAGGGTCCTGGGATCGAGTCCCGCATTGGGCTTCCTGCTCGGGAGGAAGCCTGCTTCTCCCTTTCCCACTCCCCCCTGCTTGTGTTCTCTTTCTTGCTTTGTTTCTCTCTGTCAAATAAGTAAATAAAATGTTAAAAAAAAATCAATTCATAAAGAAGACAAAACAACCCTGAATGTACACACACCTTAAAACAGAGCTCCAAATACATGAAGCAAAAAATTACAGAAATGGTAGGAGAAACAGAGAACTCACAATTACACTTTGAAACTTCAACACTCCCCCCTGAATAGTTCATAGACCAAGCAGACAAAAAATCAATGAGAACATAAAAGACCTAAATAACATTATCAACAACATAATCTAATTTACATATCTAGAATACTTCAACAACAGCAGAATACACATTATTTTCAAATGCATGCAGCATCCACCAAGATCATATCCGCCCCATAAAACAAGCTATAACAATTAAAAAAAATAAAATACACACTATGTTCTCTGACCATAACAGAATTAAACTAGAAATAAAAAAGAAAGATACCTTAAAACCCCCACATGTTTGAAAGTTGAACAACACACTTAAATATAACTTATGGATCAAAGAAGAATTTTTAAGGGAAACTGGAAAATATTTTGCACTAGACAAAAATGAAAATACAACATGTCAAATTTTCTGTATTATAATTAAAGCAATGTTTAAAAGGAAATTTGTATCATTAAATGCTTATATTGGAAAAGGAAAAAAAAAAGGAGTAATTCCAACATTCTCAGATAAACAAAATCTAAGGGAGTTCATTACCACTAGACCTGCCTACAAGAAATGCTGAGGAGTGTTCTGCAGGCTGAAATGAAAGGACACTAGAAGTTAATTTGAGCCATATGAAGAAATAAAGATCTCAAAAAAGGTAAATTATGGGTGATTATAAAAGCTAGTATTACTGTAACAATAGTTTATACCTCCATTTTTTATTTTCTACATGAAAGAGATGATTTCTTTTATTTTTTTATTTTTAAAATTTTTTTTTTTAAAGATTTTATTTATTTGACAGGGAGAGACACAGCGAGAGAGGGAACACAAGCAGGGGGAGTAGGAAAGGGAGAAGCAGGCTGCCCGTGGAGCAGGGAGCCCGATGCGGGGCTCGATCCCAGGACCCCGGGATCACGACCCGAGCCGAAGGCAGACGCCCAACGACTGAGCCACCCAGGCGCCCTGATTTCTTTTTTTTTTAAAGATTTACTTATTTGAGAGAGAGAGAAGGAGAAGGGGAAGAGGGAGAGGGAGAGAGAGAATCTCAAGCCTGACATGGGGCTCAATCTCACAACCCTGAGATCATGACCTGAGCTGAAATCAAGAGTCAGATGTTCAACCGACTGAGCCATGCAGGTGCTCCAAAAGAGATGATTTCAAGAAACCAATACATTTAAAAAAATTATTAGTCTAAAAACTGGTTTTATTGTAACCTATGTTTATAACTCCATATTTGGTTTTCTATATAAGTTAAGATACTAGTGCATTGAAATGAATTATTAGTTGATGTTTGGGGGCACAAAATATATAAAGATGTAATCTGTGACATCATCAACCAAAAAGGGTGGTGATGGAGCTATAAAGAGCAGAATTTTTATATGTAACTGAAAAAATGGTAGGGATTCAAATTAGAGTGCTCTAACTTTAGGATGTTATATGTAATTACCATGGTAACCATAAAGAAAATAGCTATAAAATATACAGAAAATGAAATGAGAAACGAATTTTAACATTGCACTACAAACAACAACAACAACAAATACCAAAGAAGACAGTAATAAGGGAATAAGCAGGGAGGAGCTATAAGGCATATAGAAAACAAATAGCAAAATGATAGCAGTAAATCTCTCCTTATAAATGTAAACAGGTTAAATTATCTAATCAAAAGACAGATATTTTCAGAATGGATAAAAACACACGGTCCAATTATATTCTGTCTATTCTATCTAAAGAGACTCACTTTAGATCCAAAGACACAAATAGATTGAAAAGATGGAAAAAGATACACCATAAAAATAGCAGGGGTGGCTATACTAATATCAGACAAAACAGACTTTAAGCTGAAAAAGTTTACAAGAGACAAAGAAAGACATTATATATTAATAAAAGGTTCAATACAGCAAGAATATATAACAATTATAAGGGGTGCCTGGGTGGCTCAGTCAGTTAAGCGACTGCCTTCGGCTCAGGTCATGATCCTGGAGTCCCGGGATCGAGTCCCGCATCGGGCTTCCTGCTCGGCAGGGAGTCTGCTTCATCCTCTGACCCTATCCCCTCTCAGGTGTTCTCTCTCTCTCATTCTCTCTCTCTCAAATAAATAAATAAAATCTTTAATAAAAAAAAAAGAATATATAACAATTATAAGTATTCGCACACCTAATAAAAGACCATAAAAAATACATGAAGCAAAAATAAATAGAACTAAAAGAAGAAAGAGTTCTACAATAACAATTGGGGACTTACATACCCCACTCTCAATAATGGATAGGACTACCATCTGGAAGCAGAGATCTTAAACAACACTATAAACCAACTAGATCAAAGAAGAAATCACAAGGGAAACTATAAAATACTTAAAGAGATGAATAAAGGTGAAAACACAACATACCAAAAGTTATGGGATACAACAAAAGCAATACTAACGAAGATATTTATAGTGATAAATGCTTACATTAACAAATAAGAAAGATCTCAAATCAACACTCTAACTTTACAACTTAAGGAACTACAAAAAAAGAACAAATGAAACCCAAAGCTAGCAGAAAGGAGGAAATACTAAAGATCAGAACAGAGATAAATGAAATGGAGAATATAAAAAGAGAAAATCAATGAAACCAAAAGTTGGTTCTTTGAAAAGATCAACAAAATTGACAAACCTTTAACCAGATGGACTAAGAAAAAAAAAAAAGAGAAAAGACTCAAATTACTAAAATCAGAAATGAAAATGGGGACACTACAACTTATCATTCTATGGAAATAAAATGGATTATAAGAATACTATGAACAACTAACTGTACACCAACAAACTGTATAACCTAGATGAAATGGACAAATTCCTAGAAACACAAAACCCATCAAAACTAAATCACAAAGAAGTAGAAAATCTGACTACACATAACTAGTAAGAAGACTGAATCACTAATAAAAAAAAATCTTTCAATGAAAAAAAGCCCTGGACTTGATGGTTTCACTGGTGAAATATACCAAACATTTAAAGAAACACTAATATCCATCCTCCTCAAATTTTCCCCAAAACTGAAGAGGAGAAAATACTTTCTAACTCATTTTATGAGGCCAGCATTACCATGATACCAAAGCCAGACAAAGATACTACAGAAAAGAAAACTACAGGGGCGCCTCGTGGCTCAGTTGGTTAAGCGACTGCCTTCGGCTCAGGTCATGATCCTGGAGCCCTGGGATACAGTCCCACACCGGGCTCCCTGCTCAGCAGGGAGTCTGCTTCTCCCTCTGACCCTCACCCCTCTCATGCTCTCTCTCTCTCATTCTCTCTCTCAAATAAATAAATAAAATATTAAAAAAAAAAAGAAAAGAAAAGAAAACTACAGACCAAATTCCCTGATGAACATAGACACAAAAACCTTCAACAAAATACTGGCAAACTGAATTCAGCAGCATACTGAAAGGATTATACATGATGACAAAGAGGGATTTATTCTTGGAACACAAAGATGATTCAACACATGAAAATTGATCAGTGTAATGCACCACACTAACAGAATGAAGGCTAAAAATCATGATCATCTCAACAGATACATAAAAATCATTTAACAAAATTCAACATTCTTTCATGATAAAGATTTCAACAAACTAGGATCAGAAGGAAACTACCTCAACATAATAAAAGTCATATATGAAAAGCCTGCAATAAACATTATACTCAATGATGAAAGACTGAAGGCTTTCCAAGATCAGGAAAAAGGAAAGAATGCTGCTTTCACCATTCTATTCTATTCATTCTTTTCACCATTCTATCTGACATAGTACTGGAAGTTCTGGCCAGAGCAATTAGGCAAGAAAAAGAAATAAAAGGCATCCAAGGGAAAGGGCACAGGGTTTGAAACAGCAGACAATGTGGACCAGCAACAAACTACCAACACCATAGAAGAGCCCCTGGATTTTATTAGGCTCAGTCTGGATGAGTGAACTTATGTGGAAATGAGAAATGACAGAGAGCTTTGAGGAAGATTACATGCCAATGATCATCATTTAAATATGATATTGGGAGATGTGGAAGAAAACTGTGACTACTACAGAAATTGATGAGGAAACATACAAAGAGATATATAAATCAACAAAATGGAATATTCTCTTTTTTTTTTAAGATTTTTATTTATTTGACAGAGAGACACAGCGAGAGAGGGAACACAAGCCAGGGGAGTGGGAGAGGGAGAAGCAGGCTTCCCGCAGAGCAGGGAGCCCAATGCGGGGCTCGATCCCAGGACCCTGGGGATCATGACCTGAGCCAAAGGCAGACGCTTAATGACTGAGCCACCCAGGTACCCCCAAAATGGAATATTCTGATGCTCTCTGGACAGATGGTGTTGTACTAGTTGCCCTTCCATTAAGAGTTGGCTGAAATAAAGAATTTATCATGTATGGAATATAGGAGACTTTGTATGATTGCCTCTTCAAATGTAGAAGACATTCAAAAGAGAAACCTGTGTAAATTTTGATATTAAGAAATGACTAAGTATTCTCCCAGTCCTGAAATGAATTGATTTGCAGATAACTCAAAAATTCTTAAGCTATATGGCATTTTTAATTATTTATTATTTATTTATTTATTTTATTATTTATTATTTATTATTTTTTCCAACCCTTTCAATAAATATGATCATCAAAAAATAAAAATAAAAAAGCCATCCAAATTGTAAAGGAAGTAATAAAGTTACCTCTGTTCATAGATGAAATGATCTTATATGTGCAAAACTCTAATGATTCTATTTAAAAAAACCTGTTAAAACTAATAAATGGGGGTACCGAGGTGGCTCAATCAGTTGAGCATCTGCCCTTGGCTTGGTTCATGATCCCAAGGTTCTGGGATTGAGCCCCACATCAGGTTCCTTGCTCATAGGGGAGCCTGCTTCTCCCTCTCCCTCTGCCTGCCACTCCCCCTTACTTGTGCTCTTTCTGTCAAATAAATAAAATCTTTAAAAAAAACCCTAATAAATGAATTCAACAAAGTAGCAGGATACAAAGTCAACACTCAAAAATCAGTTGCATTTCTATGCACTGACAATGAACAATCTAAAAAGGAAATTATGAAAACAATGCCATTTACAATAGCATCAAAAAGAATAAAATACTTAGGAATTAACAAAAGGAAGTAAAAGACTTGCGCAATGAAAACTATAAAATATTGCTGAAAGAAATTAAATTAGACATAAATAAAGGGAACTATATCTCATATTCATGAACTGAAAGACAAAGTTGTTAAGATGTTAATACTGTCCAAAGGAATCTACAGATTTAATGCAATGCCTATCAAAATCCCAGTGACTTTTAAAAAATACAAACAGAAAATTCATGTGGAATCTCAAGGGGTCTTGAATAGCCAAAACAATCTTAAAAAGGGAGAACAAAGATGGAGGATTCATACTTTCTTTTTTTTTTAAAGATTTT
>NW_028029035.1:0-593 GCF_054177405.1 Leptonychotes weddellii
CGGACTAAATATTTATTACAAGAATAAATAATATTTTATTGCCCTCATTTGTTCGCTAGATTTTTCTCAAACCACAGCTGCCTAAAGGCAAGAATTGGGTCTTATGTAGCTTTATAATCCATGCACTAGGCAAGGTAGTATCCGACACAGAGCAGAAACAATAGTTATTTGTGAAAAGAATCAATCAATGCACGGACTGATGATAGCATTTGTTTGCTGGGAATATGTGCATATTTGCACATGTAGGTGTTTTCGAAAGACTTTTGCATTTGTCTGCTAACCTCGGTGACAACAGACAATTATTTTTTTTAAGACTTTACGTTCAGGGCTAGGAGAGTGCTCAAAAAAAAAAAACAAAACCAGTTATGTGTTCAGTGTACTCATTAAATTTCCTAATAAATTAATAAATGAATTTGTAGTTTTCTCTTTAATAGAGAATTATACTGACAGATATCAAATGTTCAGTGGTTGTATGTTATGCTACATTGAACGCACTCTATCATAATTTGATATTTTCTTCACAACTTTTTTTTTTTAAATATTAGCTGTAATCAGAGTAGAGCAGTGCTTTTCAAGTGGGGTTGATTTTGCCC
>NW_028029036.1:0-593 GCF_054177405.1 Leptonychotes weddellii
TTCAGCTGTTTTCTTTCCCAGTTCCTCTGATAAGAAACATCAGTTGGGCTGTCACCCCTTGTCACCCAGATAACACCACACTCCACTGAACCTGATGCTTGGCTAGGTGTCCCTCCCAGATGCCTCTTAGATCCGGGGCTCTTCCCCAGACTTAGGGGATATTCAATACAGAGTTAACTGATCCTCCCCCAGGGACTTACTCCAGGCCACTGAACAAGGAAGCAAATGAAGAATTTGCCTAGAATCAGAGTAACAGGGTAATAATATCAGTACTAATCCTATTTCTTCCTACTTATGTTAACAACAACTACTGATGTATCCTGAGCCCTCATGTGCTGGCCTGAGCCCATTACAAGTGGTGCATCTGTTCTTGTCCCATTTTACTGATAAGGAATCAGAGATGTAGAGGTTAAGTAATTTATCCAGGGGTCAGAGGATAATCCGCACTCCAAACAGAGGGAGTGAAAAGTGTGGTGACATGGCTTTCCTTGATTGGGGCCCTTGTTAATCCAAAGTGGGAGGAGAAGAGTAGGAATCACTAAGTAGTAAATCAGCAAGGAGCACTGACACTTCCGAGGAATGAAAATTTGACG
>NW_028029037.1:0-593 GCF_054177405.1 Leptonychotes weddellii
CTTTGAGAAACAACTAGTAATATGGCCACATACAGTTTCAAGCGGGGATGGAGAATGTTGTCCCCAGCTTGGTTTTAGTGATGCCTTTATAATCTGGAGGAACTAATTACAAGTCTCTAGTCTACAGCTGGTTATTTCTGCCACAATGAGTCATCAGCCTTAGGCAGTGGATTAAGAGTGTGTGTGTGTGTGTGTGTGTACAGTTTAGTATGATCTGAGACTGGGAGGGGCTTGTATCTTATTTAAAAAAAGTACAGATCAAATTGCTTCTTGCTCTTTCCTAGTTCAAGATGACTACTGTCTATTTCCTTTCATCTTGCTATTTCACCCCCACCTCAGTATCAGATGAAAGTTGTGAAAGAAATTATTCAAAGACTCCAATGCTTTGAAAGGTAATAGAATACTCAAACCCTAAAAGTTCTACTCTGCAACTTTTACCAATTTCAAATCATAAATTTGTGGAAGGTAAATTGAGATTGACAAAAAGAGGGTGGTTTTTCTTTTTTTTTCTTTTTTTTAACGTTCATTTCTTTCTTTTTAATTTTTTTTATTGTTATGTTAATCCCCATACATTACATCATTAGTTTTAGATG
>NW_028029038.1:0-593 GCF_054177405.1 Leptonychotes weddellii
AGACCATTAAGGTATTCATTGATTTAGGAGATGTTTATTGAACAGCTTATTCTGAGCAAACACTACACTAGACAATGTGAGGGATAAGATATACATAAAAGCAGTTTCCCCAGTGTTCAAGGGACTTGAAGACTATGGTAGGGAAGTATGATTGTGGGAAAAATAAAATAAACAGCAGAGATTGAGAAGTAGCCTGGATGTGGGGAAGGTATAGGGGAATGCCATTATGTTTATTGAGAGTTTGACATGAAATAATCTGCCCCAGTCAAGACCAGAAGTTTGAAATTATGTCTAATTTAGTATCTCAACCCAACCACTCTGGGCCTCCACTCTTGACTCACAATCCCATCTACATTAGTTTTATTACAGCAATTTAGAAGCCTACTCTAACACGTTTATTTTCATAGGTCAGTATTCCCATCAAGAATACTAAACATCGACAGGGGGCGGAGCAAGATGGCGGAGGAGTAGGAGACCTGGATTTCGTCTCCTCTCAGGAATTCAGCTGGATAGGGATCAAACCATTCTGAACACCTACAAACTCAACAGGAGATCGAAGAAAAGAAGAGCAACAACTCTCTCATCAGAAAAGC
>NW_028029039.1:0-593 GCF_054177405.1 Leptonychotes weddellii
TTCAAAGTCTCAGATTAAATCAATCAACATTCACTCATTTAAAAATTTATTGACCAACTACCATGTGTCAGACATTGGCTTTGCACTCTATCGGTGATAGAGTATTGATTAAGATGGACACCGTCACTGCTTCAGAGAGCTCACATTCTAAAGAGAAATGTAGACAATAAACATACAGAAAACAAATGACCAAATTCCGGGTGCTGATAAGTGCTATGAAGGAAACACAGCATGGGAAGAAGGCAGAGAGTTGAGGGCATGAGTGAGGTTGGAATGGTAGTGGAGCATTATAATAAGATACTATAGGAAGACTTCTATGAGAAAGTGATATTTAATTTTGAATTAAATGAAAGAATGAAGAGATGATCTTAGGAGAGAGAGTGAAGGCACAGGGAATAGCCTGGGACAGAAACAAGCTTGATTTGTTCAAGAAACAGAAAGTAGCAAGCTAGTGTTGCTAAGAAAAGGTAAGCAATGGCAAGCATGACTGGAAAGGAGGTTAATGACTTTGCATTTTTTACAGGATTGGCCTTTGAACTGCTTGACAGTCAACAGTGGAAGCAGGGAGCCGTGTTAGGAGCTCTTGCAGGTGT
>NW_028029040.1:0-593 GCF_054177405.1 Leptonychotes weddellii
TGTTCAGATTGGTTTGATCCCTATCAAGCTGAATTCCTGAGAGGAGATGAAATCCAGGTCTCCTACTCCTCCGCCATCTTGCTCTGCCCCTCTTTCAGTTATTCTGATTATGTTAGTGAGATAGCCTCAGTTTGGTGCTAATAGTCTTGTCTTTCTAACATTTACTAATTTCCTTTTTTAATACATGAGGATCAGAACTTAGACTTATTGCTTTTTGTAGGCAAGAACATCAATAACAACACAATTAATAATGGATAATGAATTTTAGAGCTTAATACATACCAGGTGTACGTCTAACAACCTCACATATGTAATCCATTTTTAAAACTTTTCAGAGAAGTTTAATGTATCATACAGAAAGGCACATAAATCATATCTTTATAGTGATAATTTAAAAAAATTGAAGCCAGCTTTTAATCAACACCCATAGCAAGAAACAATATTGTAAGCACCCTTCTGTGACTCCTTCCAATTTCTACCTGCTTAAGGATAATTTTATCCTGATTTCTAAAGGCACAGATTAATTTTGCCTGTTAATGGACTTATAGAGACATCTATATATGCTTTTTGCTCAACATTATATTGAGCAAGAC
>NW_028029041.1:0-593 GCF_054177405.1 Leptonychotes weddellii
TAAGCAGTAATAGGCTATTTAGATACAAGCTGTCAAGTCAAAATATGGATATATATATCACTTCCCTAACACTGTGCTTTAAATCAAATGTTGGAAAAATAAACCCTGAAGTGTAATTGTATACTTGTTAATAGGTTGATGAGATGTTCAATTTAATTGGCTTTCTTCATGCTGTGTTTCTGGTGTCAGGGAAAAAAAATAGTACTTACTGTCAATTGCTTCCTAATTTATCTTGTATACTATGCTCTCTCTACCAATTTGGCTATTCAATTACAGCAATATCCATTTCTCTTACTTACAGGAGTTTAGTTCTGGAATGACCTGCATATTTGAAAGAGATAATTAAACGAGCATCAACTCTGTTACTCGTGGTAATGGAGAACAGGGATACTATGATAAATGAAATTCACTGGTAATTCAAAAACAAACAACAAAAAAAACCCAAAAACCTCATTTTAGATAAATGCATCAACATTCTACTAGAGTGACTTTTATTAGCCTTAGCAACAAGAATCAAATAATTACTGCATTTCCTTCCTCAATATGTCACTTATTGGAAGTGCAAAAGGGCAACATGTTGACTAATGGAGAAA
>NW_028029042.1:0-593 GCF_054177405.1 Leptonychotes weddellii
AAAAGAAAAGAAAAGTGGGTAAATCAGGTGTTTCAAAATTCCACACATTATTATAATAACAACAATATCAAAATATGGTAAGTAACTATAGGCAATTCCTGGGCGAGAAGTGATTTGGAAGGTGGGCAAAAAGTTGAGTTTACATTCATTAGTATGGTGTGGAAAAAATTGTGCATTTCTTCTATGTTGACATCTTATATGAAAAGTGTTACAATATCTGTAAATGAAATACTGTAGCAATGATGCTACAGTATTTTACCGAATCCATTAAATGGTCACTTTTCAAACTAATGAATAAACTGAGCTGAGATAGTTTAAAAGACTATTTGAAACTCTTATAATCAAAGTTGCCTGTTCAGACCACAATGGAATTCTGTGAAGAGTGTAACTTCAATAAAATTGTGAACTTGGATTTGAAGGTGAATAAGCAGGTATGGGCTTATTTCCTAGCATGATTGTTGTCAGGCATCCATTAGAGAGATTTTTGGAAAGTTCTTCCAGAAATTTTCATCACCATGTGCTACGTAAAATGTAAGGTAAACATGTAGGATAAGCCTAGAGAATTCACTTACCATGTGCTTATTGTTAACAAT
>NW_028029043.1:0-593 GCF_054177405.1 Leptonychotes weddellii
TAAGTAGTAGTGGATTAATTAATGGATCCTACAAAAATAATCAGTTTACTCAATCAATTCCCTAAACATATAAAGCCAAATTAACTAGAGAATTCTGTTAAAATGGACTAATATGTAACTGCTGTGTAGTCAGTGATGGGCAATGGGCTGGCTACTGGCCACCTGCCTCCAATCTAGATGCAGAATCTGTGGTGATTTCAGATAGGTTGCTTGAGTTCATAAAAGAAAAGGAGGAGGAATTCAGTGAACAACCAAAATATACAAAGAAAATACTTCCGTGACAATCAAATTTGACCAGGAAAGGAATCCTTTAAGAATGTGTTAACTCTGGGGGCCCCTGGGTGGTTTTCTGCTCAGGTCAAGATCTCAGGGTCATGAGATCGGGCTCTTCACTGGGCTTGGAGCCTCTTAAGAGTCTCTCTCACCATCTCCCTCTCCCCCTCCCCACCTCCCTCTCTTTATCTTTTTCTCCCCGTCTCTAAAAAAAAAAAAAGAAAAAAAGTGTTAACTCGGTGCAAATGAATTGTGGCAGGGTACAGAGTTAGGTAGAGGTTGGGAATTGTCCAGAAGAATTCCCCAGTGGAAAGAATAAT
>NW_028029044.1:0-593 GCF_054177405.1 Leptonychotes weddellii
TGCACAAACAACGAATCATGGAACACTTCCTCTAAAACTAATGATGTAATGTACGGTGATTAACATAATAAAATAAAATAAAATAAAATAAAAAAGATATGGTCACCAACTGGGGTCAAAGTTCAGAAGCCAAGTGGTCGCTTAGCAACCAGTGTTCTGGGAAGGGAACCTGACAAAGCAAACAACTTTTATTTTTGGTGTCTCTTGAATTTCACCTAATTATCTACCATGCATGTAAACAGCCTCACAATCAAGGAACTGTGGTCCCAAACAGAAGGGATATTGAAATTATTAAATAGCAAATAGGGCATGGGTAGGAGCAATCAGAACAGACCCCAGGAGGTTTGCTGTCTCAGGGAAACCAGCTGAATACAAACCTTGGGTCGGGATCACGTGTGTCCTCCAGGCCCC
This sequence comes from Leptonychotes weddellii, assembly GCF_054177405.1. Classification (NCBI taxonomy): domain Eukaryota; kingdom Metazoa; phylum Chordata; class Mammalia; order Carnivora; family Phocidae; genus Leptonychotes; species Leptonychotes weddellii. Next base: position 412 of record NW_028029044.1, read on the forward strand.
CAGAGCTCCCCATGAGTGCTCTTGCTGCCGGGCAATCTCTCTTCTCCGCGGGAAAGCAATCTGTTACCATCGTTGTGAGAGACTTCATGATCTATGGGAAATTGTTTTTCTTTTTCTTTTTTTTTTTTTTCATTTCTTTTTTTTTTTATTTATTTTTTTTTATTCTTATGTTAATCCCCATA